>NW_015628031.1:768586-784249 GCF_001515625.1 Sinocyclocheilus rhinocerous
TAATTACTTTTTCTTATTTGTAAGTCGCTTTGGATAAAAGCGTCTCCTAAATGACTAAAAGTAAAAGTAAAAGTAAATATTGAAAAAAATCGACTTACAAATGAGGACAATAGAAGCAATCAAAACCAACAAAAGAGCAATAATATGCAATTGCTATGACAAGTCTCGGTTAGCCTAATGCAGTACACGTAGCAAGGCGTTTCTTTCCCTATATACATTTATATATATATATATATTCAACCCCTAGAGATATTAAAAATATATAAATAATCACTCTGAATGATTTCCATTACTGACTATACACACACAAACACACACTCTAAAATTCACTCTGCGATTCACAGTAGATCAAAATAAAAAAAATAAAAACCTAAATAAAAACAAAAAAAAAACTGGTTAATCATTATCAAAAACACTTCTGTAAACACTCTGATTCAAGACACAAGTGAATCGTTGAATCAAAGTTTCGAAACGATTCTTTGAAACACGGTGTGAAAACTAATTTGAAACTTAAATTCAGAGATGCTATTAAGACATTTTAAGATTTGCTGAAAATTATGGGTTTGTTATTACATCACTTGCTCACCAATGGATGCTCTGCAGTGAATGGGTGCCGTCAGAATGAGAGTCCAAACAGCTGATAAAAACATCACAATAATCCACAAGTAATCCACACCACTCCAGTCCATCATTGTGAAGCCAAAAGCTGAGTGTTTATAAAAAACAAATCCATCATAAAGGCATTTTTAACTTCAAATCGTTGCTTCCATAAGAATGCTCTAGCCATAATATTGCTTTCATCTGAATCAGGAGAGAAATCTGCACAGATCATGCACCGTTTATAAATCAAAACAGTTCAAAACAGCTGTAAACGAAAATGTGAGTGGATTTTGATGTAAGAGGACAACAGGAGATGAACTTTGTCACTGGAGGAAGCGTTATTAGGATTATGGACTTATATTTTAGCCAGAAGTGACCAAAGTTTAAACGCCTTAATGATGGATTTGTTTCTTACAAACACACAGTTTCTGGCTTCACAAGACATTAACTGATGCACTGGAGTGGTTTACTTGTGGGTTACTGTGATGTTTTTATCAGCTGTTTGGACGCTCATTCTGACGGCACCCATTCACTGCAGAGCAAGTGATGCAATGCTACATTTCTCCAAATCTGATGAAGAAACAAACTCATCTACCTCTTGTTTGGCCTGAGTAAATTTTCAGCAAATTTGCCTTTTTGTGTAAACTATTTCTTTAATGTCCAAATAAAGCATGCATTTCAACAAAACCTTAACAAAATAAATAAAATAACAAAATCTTCACAAATACATAGGCGATATCTGATTTATAGCGTGGAACTAATTGCTGGTTTTCAGATTACCGATGCTGCTGTCTTACTGTAGATGGATGTCACATGCAGTCACAACAGCCTTTCTTCACACCCACAGGAAACAGGATATGCACATGACAAACTTTTAAGTGATGAACTTCTCGCGGTAGTTTGGTGTTCAGACCTGTTACAAATAAAAGAAAGTGTTAAAGAAAATAGCTAAATAACTTTTAAATCCCAAGTCCACTGGAGTGGTTTACTTGTGGATTACTGTGATGTTTTTATCAGCTGTTTGGACTCTCATTCTGACGGCACCCATTCACTGCAGAGCAAGTGATGCAATGCTACATTTCTCCAAATCTGATGAAGAAACAAACTCATCTACCTCTTTTTTGGCCTGAGTAAATTTTCAGCAAATTTGCCTTTTTGTGTAAACTATTTCTTTAATGTCCAAATAAAGCATGCATTTCAACAAAACCTTAACAAAATAAATAAAATAACAAAATCTTCACAAATACATAGGCGATATCTGATTTATAGCGTGGAACTAATTGCTGGTTTTCAGATTGCCGATGCTGCTGTCTTACTGTAGATGGATGTCACATGCAGTCACAACAGCCTTTCTTCACACCCACAGGAAACAGGATATGCACATGACAAACTTTTAAGTGATGAACTTCTCGCGGTAGTTTGGTGTTCAGACCTGTTACAAATAAAAGAAAGTGTTAAAGAAAATAGCTAAATAACTTTTAAATCCCAAGTCATTTTTGAAGCGGTCATTGTTTAAGATCTCAGATTGGAGAGGTTTATAGCCAGAGAAAAGAAGCCAAAAAACAAATATGGTGAGTAATTACAGAAAACATAGACAAAAAACACAGTAGATTCCCCTTAGAATTCAATGAAAGATCAAACGTCTCCTTTGAACAATGTTAGACTGAAGAGAAGCACTATTAATAATATTCAAGCATATTTTGTAAAATCAAAACAGAGAAATCACAGAATATCCATCCTTATACAAATGTTTAACAGATATAGGCCGGCCCGTCACACATCAGAATTTGTCTCGCTTTTGTTCTTCTTTAAAGGAATGTTCCGCTTCAATTAAACTGCTGTTGATCACAAAAGGAAATAATTTACAATGGATTTCTCAGTTTGCAAAAACAAACAAAATCACATTTACAGTAATACACTTACAATGGCAGTTGGGAGATTTTCAAAGCACAGATGTTAAGCTTGCATTTTTCTTTAAATATTTATATTATTCCTCTATAGAAAAATCTTTATCATTTTGAGCAGCAAAGTGCATAAATTGTTCTTTTACTAATGGTGCAACTGTAATAAGTAAACTAATTTTATTTACAGTAAAATGTAACACTAATATTTTTCCTGAAGATGCTTTGAAACAATCTCTCTCTCTCTCTCTATATATATATATAATAGATAACATAAAAATAAAGCAATTCATAAACAGTATTTTGCACAGTTGCATCCATTTCTGGTATGCTTACACTTATAGTGCAGAAAATATTGTGATGCAATGTACTGTAAATGCAATATTGTAAATGCAACTTTTGATTTCACAAACTGATGTTGAAATGACTGTCTTTTGAAAAAATAACATGCTTTATTTTGTTTGTGTACATGAAAGGCAGTACAAAATATGGTGTATAAATACTGTAAAAAATACACTACAATATTTAAATAATATAACATTATGAATGAAAAAGATTATTATATCATATAAGGCAATAAAATATGATATTATTTCTGTGTACACCATAAAGAAATATTTTTCAAATTGTAAATAAAACAAATATTACTGTATTACGTTTTACAAGAAAATACTACTTTTGTAGAAAAAGTAGTGTTATTTTAGTATCCCTGAGATTTTATAGTATTATAGTTTTATTAACATTTTGTATTAGTATTTATTTGAATCTTATTTTATTTTATTTCAGTTTATTTACAAGTTTATTTCCAAATGTTTTTCATGGTTTTAGTTTTAGTTAACTATAATAACCTTGAGACAGAGCTGTTTTTGATATTCATGAAATTATGGCCATTATAAAATGAGACTGAAGACAGAGAGAAAGATGTGTGTGAGAGAGAGAAAGAGTGCATGTGTGTGTGTTTGGCACTAGAGCAGGTGCGCTGGGATCTCCTGTGTCTACAGGAACAGCCGGAGGGCTGAGCGTGATGTCTTGATACAGCAATCACACACACACACACACACACACACACACACACACACATACATACATACATGCACACGCTGTGCTTAAACAGGTGCTTTAACAGCCTTAACACTCCCCAAACGACGGTGTTAGAGCCCTGGGCCGTTAGCAATCAAACACGCCGTAAAGACTGCTGGTTAATCGTAGTAAGCTGAAGCGTGGAAATGTGGGCTATGATGTCACGCTCACACACACTCACAGCAAGTGACAGTGATGGAGTGTGTGTTGTGTCTGAACAGCAGGGAACATCATTGATAAAAGACTGGAGTAATGCAGATGACTCGACAGGGGTCCGACACACACACACACACACACACAGCGGATCTGTTCCAAAAACTGGTGAGCTGCCTTGATGTGTTCCCTACATAGGCAGCATCTTAACTAGAGAAATGGTGACTGATTTGGAACAGGCCACAAGACAATCAGTGCTTCAAGCTATAAATGACTGTCTAATAAGCAAGAAAATACACAGCATACACAAATATTGCATGCGATGGTTCATTTTAATAAGGTCAAACAAGTTTTTAGTCAATGCATTTTCAACATTTCTCTTCTTTTACCATCTCTTTACTACTCTATACTATATTTATAAGGATAAATGTGATGCTGCCTTTGATTTTAGCCATCTTAGTATCTTTAAAGAATAATTTCAGACTGGTTTGGAACAGTCTTCATGTCTGGAGCGCAGCTACAGCCCAGTATTCAGATGGGACGAGTTTTCCCAGGTTAGCTACATTTGCATTTCACAGATGTACTTTGAGATTTTAATAATATCACACAAATTTTTAAATCCTGTTTTTCTCATGCTAAAATACTCTGTAAAATTCTGTTGATCTATCACTATTTATCTATGTATCGTTCTATCTATCTATCTATCTGTCGTTCCATCTATCATCACCTATCCATCGTTCTATCAATCTATCCATCCATCCCTCTATCGTCCTATCCATTCATCTATTTATCATCCATCCATCATTCTATCTATCACCCATCCATCCCTCTATTGTTCTATCAATCCATCATTCTATCAATTTATCTATCCATCAATCCCCCATCCATCCCTCTACTGTTCCATCCATCCATCATTCCATCATTCTATCATCCATCTATCCATTGTTTTATCTATCAATTTATCTTTCCATCAATCCACCATCCATCCCTCTATCGTTCAATCCATCCATCCATCCATCCGTCCATTCAATTCAATTCAATTCAATTCAAGTTTATTTGTATAGCGCTTTTCACGATACAAATCGTTGCAAAGCAACTTTACAGCAAATAAACGTCCATCCATCCATCTGCAGCAAGAAAATTAAATCAGCGACAAAAGTTTGATCATGAACTGTAGTGCAGCATCAGGAATGACATTCACTTTAAAGTTAAAATAAAATAATTAATCAGTTCTGTATATAAAACAACAAATATGAGTAATAATCGAGAACATGAACATAAGAAATCTGTAAATTCCCCTCAGAAGACTAAATGTTGAATGTTCAAGTTTAAAGTTTGTTTAATAAACACACACACACAAAATCAGAGAACATCTTGCATTGAATAAATGTTATATTTAGGTTGTTGCACACAGGGTTTTGATTCATGCATCCAGACAATGACAGATGTCCGATGTTAATGACTGTAACTCCACTGTTATTTACAAAACTAATCCCATCTTAATGCTTATGATGCCTTAAAATGCTGCCTATGTCGGCAGCTCACAGGTTTGGAACAGATCCACAGAAAGAGAGAGAAATGTAGTGATCACACCGCTGTCCTGTCACACGCTGTAATAATCAGACAGCTGTACACAAGACCCTTCCAGCAAGGGCAGAAGCTCGCGTGTGTTACTACTTATGCCGAAAATGACACCAAACAGAAGAACAAGCTGATCGTGACAGATAGTGAGATGGGAAAAGGGGGCCGAAGAGAGTGAGACAGAGAGATGAATGGATAAGCTGTACTGATGGAGGCCTTCAGGGACGATTCTGCTCATCTGTCACATAAGGAAGGATAAAAAGAACAACTGTTCCAGAGAGAAAGTGTCACTTGGCTCCGACTCCCTCTCTGCGACGCACGGCTGCAGCAGCTGCTCTGATGTTCCCCACACACGGATCATATCCCTGCCAGGAATTTTGCGGAAAACTCCGCCTCTCACCTCCAGCGGGCACTTACGTGATTGGTGACCCAATGGAGCATCGGCACACAAAGATCCCGAACTGAACTCTTAATCACTGAAACACGGAGGAGGAGCTTCAGCACTGTCTATCTATCTATTGTTCTATCATTCTATCTATCCATCCACCATCCATCCATCATTTTATCTATCCATCCATCTATCCCTCTATCGTTCTATCCATCATCCATCCATCATCTGTCTATCCATTCCTTTATCTATCGTCTATCTATCCACCCACCATCCTTCCATCACTCTACAATCCATCCATCTATTGTCTCTCCATCCATCCATCCATTAATCAATCTATCATCTATCTATCCATTCATCTATCTATCTATCTATCTATCTCTGTAAAATGTAACTGGTCATCTTACTAATAAAATTAAGTGAAAATAACTTATTTTAAAGGGGGCCGAAGAGAGTGAGACAGAGAGATGAATGGATAAGCTGTACTGATGGAGGCCTTCAGGGACGATTCTGCTCATCTGTCACATAAGGAAGGATAAAAAGAACAACTGTTCCAGAGAGAAAGTGTCACTTGGCTCCGACTCCCTCTCTGCGACGCACGGCTGCAGCAGCTGCTCTGATGTTCCCCGCACACGGATCATATCCCTGCCAGGAATTTTGCGGAAAACTCCGCCTCTCACCTCCAGCGGGCACTTACGTGATCGGTGACCCAATGGAGCATCGGCACACAAAGATCCCGAACTGAACTCTTAATCACTGAAACACGGAGGAGGAGCTTCAGCACTGTCTATCTATCTATTGTTCTATCATTCTATCTATCCATCCACCATCCATCCATCATTTTATCTATCCATCCATCTATCCCTCTATCGTTCTATCCATCATCCATCCATCATCTGTCTATCCATTCCTTTATCTATCGTCTATCTATCCACCCACCATCCTTCCATCACTCTACAATCCATCCATCTATTGTCTCTCCATCCATCCATCCATTAATCAATCTATCATCTATCTATCCATTCATCTATCTATCTATCTATCTATCTCTGTAAAATGTAACTGGTCATCTTACTAATAAAATTAAGTGAAAATAACTTATTTTAAATAAGTTTGTTGACCAATCTATTGTTTTATTGTTCTATTTATCAATCAATCCATTCATCCATCCATTATTCTATCTATACATACATAATTCTGTTTCTATCTATTCATCCATTGTTATATTTATCCATCTATCTATCCATTCATCCACAATCTATCTATCTATCGTTCTATCTATCTATCCATCCACCATCCTTCCACCACTCTATGCATTCATCCACAATCCATCCATCCATCCCATCTATCCACCTTCCATCCATCACTTTATTTATCCATCCATCATCCATTCATCATTCTATCATCTATTCATCCACCCATCCTTTGTTCTTTTCCTTCATCTATCATCTATCTATCCATCCATCCATCCAACCCTCCATCCATCCATCCATCTATCTATCGTTCTATCTATCCATCCACCATCCTTCCATCACTCTATCCATTCATCCATCCATCTATTGCCTTTCCATCTATCCATCCCTCTATCGTTCTATTCATCCATCCATCAGTGATTGGTGACCCAATGGAGCATCTGCACAAAATCATCCTGAACTGAACTCTTAATCACTGAAACATGGAAGAGGTATTTCAGCACTGTAACTTTAGTCTTAAAACAAGCAGCAAATGTCATCCAACTAAACATTTTAAACATTTCCTCATTATAGAAAAAGATCTGTCATGAAGAGTAAACTTACAGTGATGCCGGTCATGTTAATGAGAGATGTTTACTGTCTGTACGCTGGTGATCTAGAATCAGTGTACGTTACTGCAGGATTCCTGAAGAACAAGTGTTCGTACTGTAAGTTAATAACACAAACATGCAGTATAGATCTTTCTGAAGAAACGTGTGTGTTGGGGATCTGTGGTTAAAGAAAGCATGAAATGGTCAGGGTCTGGGGAAAAGGCAACCGATCAATCATACGAGGACAGGCACTGATCCATTTATATCTCTCTTGAGTAAGCAAAAACCAGCACACGCTCAAAAACAACCCTAGAGACACATAAACTAAACAAATACAAAGACCCTCTAAACAATGCAAACACATGCACATAATTAAACACAACAACACACATTTATGCACGCTCAAACACACACTCAAACACTGGAGTTTCTGAAAGGCACCTCTAAATGTTCACATCGATTGGTGAAATGCAAGGTCGTCATGGCGATTACCCTCAGCCAAATTCAGCCGAGTGGAAGAACTGGATGTTTAAAGAGAGTATTGGGTCATTTACTGTTCATGGACTGTACAAGGTCCAAGTCATCTGTGATGAGATCAGATATGAAAAATTACCAACATCTAAATACTGTATGTTAATTAACTAACTTGGACCAGTAAGCAACCACATGCAAACAAACACTCAGAGCACCTGAGGAACTTCATAGCAATGCATATACACTGTTTAGACAAGACACTACATGCAAAATCATTGTTTTTTGGGCATTGAGATTTTGGGCTGTTTTGCTTTCATAACATGTATTTTTCTCAGACTAGTGGAAAGAAAAGATCCAAAATACACATGTAAGTGTTTATTTTATTAAACATTGTCTATGCAAATGCCTCTGTAGATTTCAATTTTAATACATATCTATAAAAGTTTTTTCCTCCACTTCAGCAGCACCTACATACACCAAACTTCACAGTTTTATTCCTATTCTGAAGGGTTTTATAGAGGGGTTTGTTCATATATAATTCACACTGACTTATCTAACATTTTATTCCTAAAAACATGGTGAAAATTATTATTTTTTCTCTTCTGGCTGTTTCTGATTTATATAGTAATAAAAAAGAGATATCCAAAATCCCTTCTGTATAAACCTTTACCTCTAATACCTCAACAAAATCACACAATAATTTTTTAACCTGGTTTTATCCAATGTTCAGATTTATGTTCTGGAAATGTATGCATATTAATTCATAATTAATTATATAATGCTCTCTTTTGCTTATTTAAAAATAAATATTAGGAAACTTGCGATGCAAAACAATCGTCTTAATGAACTGTAATTAATCAATTAGTGAAGAATGTGTTGCATCTATTTAAAAAATAATAATAATAATAATAAAAAAAGAAGTTTAAATTTTCAGTCTGTGGTGTCTTGCCTTAAACATGACTTACATTTTATTATAAAAAATAATAATCAGAATTTCTAATCTAATACACAAAGATCTAGTTTATATGTTACAGTCGTTCTTCTCTGCTTCTTTCTTATTCTCTAGGCATTTCCCCAAACCTTTTGCCTTCCTCTCTCTCTTTTGCCCTCTGTCTGTTTTAGAAGAACAATGTATCCGTGGTGAATAAATTAGTTTTACTTTGCAGCCCCCGGGGCTCTACATCCCATAATTATAAGTCTGTTTAGCATGGTAACCACGGTGATGCCAACGCTTCCCCGGCTCTCTCTGATGTGCTCTATGACACAAGTAAACAGACCAAAATGTAAGTTATTATTTCTTTAAAATCTTAAAAAGTAACCAAAATTTGTCATGCATAATTTACATTTACCAGATATACATTTACCAGTGCTATTTTAGTATAATTGAGATTTATACTGAGATCTTTTATTAATATTTTGAATTAGTTTTTGTGTATTTTCCACTTTCATTTTAGTTAAAGGTTTAGTAATTTTACTGTCATTTTTTAAAGTTTTTGTTGTTGTTTTTATGTCTACATAGTTATTTAATAATTTTTTATTTCAGTTTTAGTTTGTTATTTTAGTACATCAAGTTAAAGTAAATGAAATAAAAAAACGGAAAGAAAATATTATTTTTTTAAAAATATTTTATTTCAGTTAACATTTATTTTATTTCAAGTAACAAAAATATTTTATGGTTTTATTTCAATGGACTGTAATAACTATAATAAGATATTTACTACAAGGTTTTCTTATAGCAGGAGGGTTACAAAACTGTAGAAAAATAAAGATGTCTATGACACGTCCCCAGTTAGACTGCCTGTGCTGAACTTTGCTTATCCATTCTTCAGCATCTATGATAACAACCTCAATAAAGATGTCAAATCACGGACAAAACAGCTCATATTTCAGTATTGACTCTTAGAAGTCTCTTGAGTTCACACGGGTCAGGAGCAAATCCTGACATCCCATTAAAACGAGACAAAACACTCAGTAAGGACATTAGCAGAGCTCCATCACGCCTCATAAATATTGACATGAGAATTTGAAAACAGTTATTGTGCTCCAAAAGAGAGGAGATCATCTGCTTGGTTTGATGGGTTTGTCCTTGTGGACTAAACCATGCTAAAATGAGCTGATGTAACAACACTGACTTTAATAGCGCTCTTTAAGATTTAAACAGAAATAAGCCTCCTTATTACTTTTTCTTTATTACTTATTACTGCCTCTATTTGAAGGGTGTGTAGCGAATCAGCTCATGGGGAAATATGAATAATTAATCATAACTAGTTATAATTAATTATAAATATTTAGATCCGCTGTAGATATTTACTTGACCTCTCAGGGTCAACTGTCTGTCAATTCTAAGAACGTTAATTTCCTGGTTAAGGGAAATAACTTTCTTACTGTACAACTCTACACAGAGCCTGTAGCATAAATCTGCAGTTATGAGCAAACAATGACCAACGTCAAGTGTGATACAAGTAAGACTTTATTAACTACATAAACACTTAAACTAGTCCAACATACTACATAAACACTTAAACTAGTCACTGATTTGTTAAATCAAATGAAAAATTGTGTGTTTGATTGGTCCAGACGCTACAGGTGCCTGTGTTTCAAATGGTTGAGCAGAAACAAATTTTGGTCAAAATGAAAATAAATAGACTACGGCTGCATGATAAGCGGAAAAGAATCTAATTTTGCAATTGTGATTTTTCTGATAAAAATTGTGACTGCGATTTATAAAAAGCTCCAGGTTTGCTGTTTACGGCAGTGTTAGTATCATTGAGATACTATTATACTATTTTGTAAATATTTTGAATTAGATTTTATTTTTTATATTTTATGTTGCCATGCTAGTTTTAGTTAATGTTTTAGTGATTAAGTTTGGTTTTTATCACTTTTATTAGTTTTTGTTGTTTTTAAATATGTCTATATAGTTTTATCACATTTTTTTCAGTTATTTTAGTACATCAAATTAAACAAGAAATGCTGTCGGCGGCGTTGTATGTATGTATGTATGTATATATATCATATCTATATACACACATACATACATTTTATTTCAGTTAACACCTATTTTATTTCAACAACAAAAATGATTTTAAATGTTTTAGTTAACTATAATAACCCTGGTTTAGGTCTGCCAAATTTTGACCAAACTATTGTGATTATATATCAATATGAATATAATCATCATCATCATCATTTATGTCACTGTAAATTTAAAAATGAGTTTTTAAGAATAAATAATTTTACAATAAATAATATAATTTTATAATGCTTGTGTGTAAAAGAAAACAGTGGCACGCTTCACTCTGTTTTGATTTTAGTTTTATTTTGATTAATCTTGCAGCCCTAATATTGTTTCACTACTATTGCTCAAATTTAGGGTTAATGATTTAGACAAGCCCTTAACCCTAAGTATTAAACTGTTTTTGCTATGGACTTGACCCATCCAGAACTTTACAGCAAATGCAACGCACTGGCAACCACACCACAACATCCCAGCATTGTAGCTAGGATGCACCACTCACATTTTCTTTAGAAAAAGTCAAATCTCTTTCTTGTTCTCTTGCACAAACATACACTACACGCTGCAGTATGAGGCCAGAATGTCAATGTTGAGATGTTTGTATAACGCCGTGTCAATCCTGAGTCAACACTTCATCTGCGAATCTACATCTACAGTCCTGAACAAAGGAGCACGTGTGCATCTCGATTCTGTGTGTGTGTGTGTGTGTGTGTGTGTGTATTACGCTTTGGTTGAGTTGGGAGTCCCGGAAGTTCAGGCAAGACATTGCAGGTCACGCACTAAAGCCCAAGACTCTTACCTGCATAAAATACTGAATTCTATCTGGCATTTTAGTCCTGCTGCATTGGAGTCTGTTCTCGTGCTTTTTGTCAATCTTCTAATGTGTGTGTGTGTGTGTGAGAGAGAGATGAACAGAGTCAGGCCACAGTGGGGTGTGTTTGTGAAGGATATACCTTCATGAAGGTCTGCCAAGCAGGCCACACACACACACACACACACACAGCCAAACTTTCCACATTAATCATCAGCTTTCACTCTCTGCATTTAAGCAAAACTGAATTAAGTTGATTGAGGAAATGCGTATTTTAGTCCAGCAAAAACAAATACATACAAACCTGCAAATCTATCTATCTATCTATCTATCTATCAGGGCTGCACAATTAAACAAATGAAAAACTCAAAGGCATATGACACCATATGCTTTTTTCAGCTTGCCATAAGCAAAAACTTGAAACATTTTTTATCAAACTCACAATAAACAATTTATCTTGCTCAGGTTCTTAAGTTACGGAGTATATAAACACAAGAAATTGTAGAAAACTTGACAGCTTCTGTAAATATTGCACGCGTATTCACTTACGAATGACATGATAAACTTACGCCTTTTATTAATTTTCAGTTCTTCAGTTATGGCAACGGAGCTATAGACACAATAAATTCACATAGCCTACACTGACATCTTCAACCGGCGGCCTAATAAAAATATTATGAACGTTCAACATGTTCACCTATGGTTTGGTTAGAAACATACACCTTTTAATTTTTTCAATTTATCTTTACATGAACAAATAATGACTTAAACATAATATTCTCCCTTAACAATTAGCTAAATATATTGCTCCTGATCTTCAGTACAAAAACGGACACAAGATACAAGTTACAAACACGGACACAATATGGACACAACCTAGAAAAAAAAAACCTATTGACAGCTTCTAAGAAAAATATTGTGTCAAGGCTACTAAGCTTTAAATTACTATTGGCTAGAAATGCATGCTTTTTAAAATTCAGCTCTACATGAATAATAACTTCAAACATTTTGACATTCTTACTTAACAATTAGTTAAAATCCAACAAATTATTAACATTTCTCCCAACCTTCAGTTACAAAAGTGGAGCTTAATCACAAGAAATTAACATAAAGCATATCGACAGCTTCTATAAGAAATATTATGCACACACTAAACTATAACTTGGTTTAAATTAATGGTGCATATCTCGCGTTTTCCATGGGTGCTCGCGCCCTGAAGTACCCACGGGATCGGTGCCTATGCCGCAATTAATCGTTCAAAGGCGCAATTACAACAACAATAAATAAATAAAAATCCACTTACGGACTCATTGTTTTCATTTCAGTTTTAGCTAACATTATTCAAAACATCATTCAATGTAAATTGTGATAATCGTAATTAATAATCGCAATTACATTTAAAAATATGAAGAACCTTTCTGTTTCACAAAAGGTTCTTGGTGGCGAAAGAAGGTTCTTCAGATTATAAAAAGGTAAGAAAGAGATGGTTCTTTAAAGAACCTTTGACTGAATGGTTCTTTGTGGAACCAAAAATGGTTCTTCTATGGCATAGCTGAAAAAGAAACTTTATTTTTAAGAGTGTATATCCATCCATCCATCCATCCGTATATTTGTCTGTCTATTGCTCTCTCTGTTTCTCTCAATCATGCATAAGTCCTTAGCAACCACCTAACAACCACCCAGCAAACACTTCCACCTTCAATCAACTGTATGCGTAACCTTGCTTGTATAACCTTCAAACTGCAAACTTAAGATTGGAATTCAATACATCAAATAAAAGGATACTGGAAAGGCTGTTTTCTTAACTTTAAGACAAGGTTTTGTCTTGTCTCCACAAACTCCTTTTCTAGCTGGACTTTAAATATACTGACTCCACTCTAGGTCAGTCTAAATACAGGCCTCTTACATATGATGAGGATGTTTATTCATGGCAAAAACAGTGAATGTTTGGACCAAAATTAACACAACGGCATGACTAAAGTGCCATATCCTACTAAACTCATGAATGTATGAATTAGCCTGGCATGTGTTTTTTTTTTGGTTGAGTGGATGAGTGCGTAGTGGGCGTGTAAATGACGCCAACCGTACGGCCTGAATCAGGCAGCGTCAGGCTGAACGGTGCATGTGTAAATGACTTCTGAAGCTTCCTACGCTCAACACACACAGGCGCCAATGCAGGGGAGGATTTTCTTCTTTTCGTTCTCTTTTCGAGGCTTCCAAACTTTTAAAGACACAGTTCATCCAAAAAACCTGTCACCATTTACTCACCCTGATGTCGTTCCAGAAGCACATGGCGTTTATCCTCATGTGAAGCACAAAAGGGGATGCAGAATGTCAAAGCTGTTTTCCAAAATTTTTTTTAACGAACATTGCTTTATTAGACATTGCATATCCACCCAACTCAACCATCAGCATGCCGCTCGTCATCATTGGTTCAGTTTCTCGTTTTTAGGTCACAAGCAGTTCATGACCTATAAGTACGTCACGGGTTAGGAAGTTTCATAAGCCCTTGCCTGACTTCACTGATTACAATCCCTAATCTATGGCTTATTAAGACATGATATGTCAACATTGTGACAGGTGCCAGTGGATTACGCACTTCCTCTGATTCATCCAGCAGACGTGCCAAACAGACGGTCAACTGTGACGTCATGACAGAGATGGGATAAGGGAGTTTCCTTTTTCCCGTTTAATTGAAGATGGATAATCCTGTTTGCGCATTTCGGACCGAACTATTCAGATGGGGATTCATTGGAATCATTTATAAATCACATCGCTTTCACTTTTAGAGCCATTAATGGCTTTTAATGTACAGTTACATTTTTATAAATAGCTTTTTTAGAGGTACCAGAGAGGCTGGGTGTGTGTCAAGAGGGGGAAAGTCAAGTCAGCTCTGAGAGCGAGAGCAAAAGAGAGAGAGAGAGAGATGCGGAAATCTTTCCGTTGAGACGCAGCAAGGACAAACTATCGATCTGATCTGCACTCCTGTCAACGCAAACCGTCCAGAGCACAGAATCACGCCAACTCTCTCTCTCTGTGCTGCTCTCTTTAACATCACACATACTTTATAAATTCACATAAAAGAAAATAAAAGAATTCCATATCAATTTCCATAAAGAATTCTGCTCAGAGAAATCCAAGGGTGAATCTCACAAAACCTGTCCAAGAACATGTTCGGGTCAAATTTTATCCCAAAAAATCTAAAGTAAGAATATGGAATTATAATTTGCATTAAAAAATGAGCTTATTTTAGGATCATACACCGTCTACTCAACATTAAATTTCCATGAACGATAACAAAAAACTTTAAAGGAAACCTAAATGTTATGCATTGTGCAGGGAATTCCTAAAACGGCCATTTCCCCATAAATTATATTGCAGTTCATACTTTTTATTTGTAAAACATTTAAATATCTTACGATAGAAGTGTATGCAATAAAGAGTTGAAAATATGCTTTGTTTAGGCTACTGTAAAATTACAAGCAAATATATTTTCTACCTGATCTGATTTTAAAAATTTGTAATGTAATCAGGTTGATTCAGTCTATTTTTGACTTGAATAAAAGCAGATCCTACCATACAAAGCACATGGTTACTTTACCTGATTTTTACAGGCATGCATTGCATTTGCAACCTTAGAAATGGATGTCATCGCTATGCCTGTATCTGCACATGTGAGACCATTCCTCACTCCTCCCATTTCCCAATGGAAATGAAATGTGGTTCATTCAGTAAACTATACCGTGCAATATTTAACATACAATCTCTGCATGGTAATATCTGCATGAGATATGTCGCACATCCCCTTTGCTTCTCTTCCTCGAAGTCCTGTCTTATGTAATTTCTGTCTGTGAAGTGTGTGTGTGTGTGTGTGTG
>NW_015628031.1:785117-786128 GCF_001515625.1 Sinocyclocheilus rhinocerous
AAATCAGCATATTAGAATGATTTCTGAATGATCATGTGATACTGAAGACTGGAGTAATGATGCTGAAAATTCAGCTTTGCATCACAGAAAAAAAAAACATTTGAAAATATATTCAAATAGAAAACAGTTATTTGAAATTGTAATAATATTTCATAATTTAACACTTTTTACTGTATTTTTGATCAAATAAATGCAGCCTTGGTGAGCAGAAGAGACTTTCAAAAACATTAAAAATATCACCAACCGAAACATATGAACACAGGTGTTCTGAGAAAAAAAAACACAGGCTCTGTAAAATATATTAGTGTTAAAATCAATATTAACCCCAAAAACATATCAAATACCCACTTTGAAAATCCACCAGAAATAGTACATCATCCGGGCAGCTTTGGCCTGCTTTTGTAAACATGCTACTGTATGATCGGGGGACATATTAATTCCAATCTTGCACACTATTCAGGACAGACAGTATGTGAAATGGGGAAGTAGGGTGTGATAAAAATATTCACCCTGTTTCTCACAACCAGAAGTTAAAATATTATGTGTCACATGGTCAGCAGGCTGGACAGTGATGTGTTTTTTCCTGCATGCTTTTTTTCCTGCTCATTAGCCTGACAAAAACAATTAAGTGATGTAACGTTTCCCAGTAGCTGTAACTCATTTGCCTATAAGCTGGTAAGTGGGAGCTCATCATATTAAAGGAATAGTTCACCAAAAATAAAAATTTGCTGATAGTTTACTCACCAACAGGTCATACAAGATGTAGATGTGTTTGTTTGTTCATGAGAAGAGATTTTGAAAATGTAGCATTTCATTTCTTGCTCACCAATGGATCCTCTGCAGTGAATGGGTGCCGTCAGAATGAGAGTCCAAACAGCTGATAAAAACATCACAATAATCTACAAGTAATCCACACCACTCCAGTCCATCAGTTAACATCTTGAAAAGCCAAAAGCTGCATGTTTGTAAGAAACAAATCCATCATTAAGATGTTTTTAACTTCAAACCATT
>NW_015628031.1:788425-812233 GCF_001515625.1 Sinocyclocheilus rhinocerous
CATATTAGAATGATTTCTGAATGATCATGTGATACTGAAGACTGGAGTAATGATGCTGAAAATTCAGCTTTGCATCACAGAAAAAAAAAACATTTGAAAATATATTCAAATAGAAAACAGTTATTTGAAATTGTAATAATATTTCATAATTTAACACTTTTTACTGTATTTTTGATCAAATAAATGCAGCCTTGGTGAGCAGAAGAAACTTCAGTCAAAAACTTTTTACAAAATATCACCAACCCAAACATATGAATGGTTGTGCAGGTGTTCTGAGAAATCGAGCCACAGGCTCTGTAAAATATATTAAAGTGTTAAAATCAATATTAACCTCAAAAACATATCAAATACCAACTTTGAAAATCCACCAGAAATAGTACACCATCCGGGAAACTTTGGCCTGCTTTTGTCAACATGCTACTGTAAGATCGGGGGACATATTAATTCCAATATTGCATACTATTCGGAACAGACAGTATGTGAAATGGGGAAGTAGGGTGTGATAAAAATATTCACCCTGTTTCTCACAACCAGAAGTTAAAATATTATGTGTCACATGGTCAGCAGGCTGGACAGTGATGTGTTTTTTCCTGCATGCTTTTTTTCCTGCTCATTAGCCTGACAAAAACAATTAAGTGATGTAACGTTTCCCAGTAGCTGTAACTCATTTGCCTATAAGCTGGTAAGTGGGAGCTCATCATATTAAAGGAATAGTTCACCAAAAATAAAAATTTGCTGATAGTTTACTCACCAACAGGTCATACAAGATGTAGATGTGTTTGTTTGTTCATGAGAAGAGATTTTGAAAATGTAGCATTTCATTTCTTGCTCACCAATGGATCCTCTGCAGTGAATGGGTGCCGTCAGAATGAGAGTCCAAACAGCTGATAAAAACATCACAATAATCTACAAGTAATCCACACCACTCCAGTCCATCAGTTAACATCTTGAAAAGCCAAAAGCTGCATGTTTGTAAGAAACAAATCCATCATTAAGATGTTTTTAACTCCAAACCGTTGCTTCTGGCTAAAATATTATGGAGTCCATGATCCATAATATTGCTTCGTCCAGTGAATTATTCCTTTAAGATTATTGCTTACCAGTTGCACTCGTTCATTTCATTAACTGATGCATTGAGTTTGCATCTTGCATCTGTTTTATAAAATAAAACTAATAAAATATAATGATTATTGCACAAAAGTGGGCTTGACTAACTAATTATACTAACTTTACAAAGTGTCAATTAGTACCTGGATGGGACAGACCTCAGGCAGATGTTTCCAGATTGTTCCTTGATTAATTTTTTGACCACTAGCCATTGGCCAGTGCAAACTAAGCAGGGCTCGTTTAACGGTGCCAAACTGCGCACATTATGGGGGCGGAGGTCTTAAAGCAGCATTAATTTGAGCAGGATGTGCCGTGCAGGTCACCGACCGCAGCAGAAAAAATGCAGCTGAGGTCAGCAGGCGTGGAGAGCAGAAGGCCGAGGTGTTGTTTACCCACGTGGGTTTGTTGGCAGAGTCAGGCTCACAGGAACAGAGGACCGGGAGGATGTCGAATTTCACTTCACTTATAGCAGGGTCAGCAGGTTATTCTCAAGGGCAAGGTCACGCAGTGCGCTATGGGTTTTAATAAGTGAGATTTGTGAGGACAACATACAGAATCAAAAGATATTCCATCAGTCAGTGAGTTCTGTCAGTAAAAGAAAGTGTGATTGGTGCTTGCTTGTGCAAAAGTTGTGCAGCTGTAAATGTGACCTCACCTTTGGGATGTTGTGGATGGTTGCTAAGGTGTTGCTAGGTTATTTCTTTCTGTCTAGTGCAGGGTTATTATAGTTAACTAAAAAAAATGCTTGAAATAGAATGAATTCTCATTATCATTTAGTTTAACTTGATGTAACAACTAAAAAATAAATAATAAAGAATTAAATCTACCAGTATAAACATTTAAAAAAATGACAACAAAAATCAAGCGTAGCATTAGTTCTGGCAGGTCACATTTATTTAAGCTCGCATCAGCTGACTCTCAGCTGATCCACGTCTACCTATAGGGATGAGACACCTATCACAGCACCCATACAGTATGTAAGATGCTTCAGTATTATCACCAGTTTTCACGTTGCTCAATAGCTAATTAACCTCCTCCATCCCCAACTCCTCCTCTCGTCAGTCAGGATTCAGCCTTCTGATTTTCCTTTGAATCAGACTAATTTCTAAAATGTTACAAAATGAACAGAACCATACCGCCAATCCAAACTGTATACTAATATACTAATTGTCAGTCATCTTTGACGATAGTGGTCCTGACGGAATTACTATAATTAAAATAAAATTGAAAATATAAAGTGTTTACAAGTAAAAATGTATTAATAAAATGTATTAATTTATGTGTTTTTTAAAAAAAAAGTTATTTGTTAAATTAATTTAAAAAATAAAATAATTTAAAACAGTATCATAATGATACTAAAATAATATATATGTATACATATAGATATGGCTTGGGTCCATCCTTCAAAGTAAGTCTGTGATATTTTTTCACCTGTTTAATACTTTAGCTTAACGCTTAAACTCGAGTAAGAGCAACAGTAACAGTGATGCTTGACTTTGCAGAAGAAAGAAACAAGCAAAAGGTTGTGCAGGCTGAAGAGAACAAGAGCATAAATAAATACTAGTGTCAGGGGAAAAGAGGTAATACAACCATGATTAAATTATCCAGACACTGCAATGTCGTGCACAAACACACAAAAACTTTGTTCACTATGATTTTGCCTTTTCACTATGATGAAGCTGCTGATGGGACTGATAGGAAAAAACACATACGGTTATTGGTCTCGTATGGGAGCCGGAAATGGACACAGCTCTCACACACTTAACAGTTAATGATCTGTTTAATGTAAGGCTAAAGGAGACCCATTTTCTCTTACTTGCTCTCACTCGCACACACACATTTACACAAACACAAATTAAAGGGATGGTTCACCCAAAAATCATGTGAGTTTGCAACAGCATGAGAGTGAGTAAAAGATGGCAGAATTGCGTGAATTATACCTTTAAATTCTGTTTGTGTAACTGTGGGTATGTATTAGTCTTGGTTTAAGTAAGAATCAAAGTAACTTTATATGTCATAATATTCAAGCAAATCTATCTATGGGTAGTTCACCCCCAAAAAATTACAATTCTGCCTTCATTTACTCATCCTAATGCCTTGCCTGACTTGGAATATGTTGCTCAAATTTTATGTATCACTACTTTTATGGCGCTTTTTGGTCATTTTTTTTTAAAAAGCTTACCAGTATTCGTTACTACTTACTTTTTAATGCACAAAAAAGAACAGTGTGAACATTATGCTAATTATCTGCTTTTGTGGTTTATCTTAAGCAAATCATTACAGAATTATCCTTTTTTTTGTGGAACTATCCCTTTAAATCCCCCTAGATGGATTTGTTTGAATATTGTTGCATGCAAAGCTACTTTGATTCTTATTTAAACCAAGACTGGAAAAGCTAACACACACACACGCACACAAACCCTTGAATTGTTGTGCCGGAGCTGGCCGCTAATGGACTGGTCTCTGGAATGTTCCTCAGGTCGTCCCGAGCTCTTTAATATTGATGGGGCCCTTAATGGTACCGCAAGCAGACATCCACAGCTCGCCCGAACGTTTTCCTTTTACATTCTAGACATGACGAGGTCGGGCAGCCTGGCACAGTCAGCACTTTACAACAGACGGGATCCTACCTAGCATCTCTCCTTCCAAGAAAATGACAAACGCAGATGACAGAGAAAAGCGGGGTGGAAACTGAGTACTGTTAACCGACAGCCAGGTTAAAATTACTGAGAGCATTAAAAAAATTGCAGTATCTTTGAAACACAGTTTGCGCTACGAAGACATTCAGTAAGTTTCAGCGCTCAGAACTTCCTCGTCAGTCCAAATAGAGCATCTGTTAAAACTAAAAATACAAAAATGTATTGTTTTAAAGGGGTGGTTGATTGCGATTTCACTTTTTTAACGTTAGTTAGTGTGTAATGTTGCTGTTTGAGCAGTGGTGGACGAAGTACACAAATCAAGTACTTGAGTAAAAGTACAGATACGTATAATAAAATATTACTCCAGTAAAAGTAAAAGTACACTTCCACACAGTTCTGACTTCAACTAGATGAACCAATCAACACACGACTGTCCACATTTACACATTAATGGCCCTTATTCAGTGTTCAGAAACCAGGCGCACACACACACGAGGAAGTCTATAAGAACAGTATTATTCCTAAACAGCAGAAATCTGTACAAAAATGTAATGTAAATAATATACTTAAAAATGTAAATAATAAATGTGTGTGTGTGTATATATATATATATATATAAAATTTGTATTTATATATGAAATAACACACAGTTAAAATAACACACACAGTTATATATACATACACACACACACACACACACACACACACTCACACACATATAACGCCAAACTAAACGCCATCAAGTCAATTCCCAATGAATAAGTGTCCAGCCCTGCATTTTTCCTCTTTACACATCATATCCTGTTTCACTTGGAAATATGTCAGATTACGGAAGCAAAATGAGTTAAACACATTATTTCATGTGGAATTTAATAATCTCTCGCATCTCACAGCAGCTGCTCTTTATAGTCTGTGTGTGTTACTGTGTGTTTTGTGTCCATTGCTGTGGTTGCATGTGTTTGCGTGTGTGTGTGCCTGTCCCAGTTTGTTCATGTTTCTGCCCAGGGTCCAAAATTAACACTCACTGAGCTGCATATGTGAGTAAAAATGACCTACTCCTCAGTTAGCTGGTAACTAAAACAGCAACATAATGCATACTAACATCTGTCAAGACTCTAAACACTTACCAAAGTATTAAATTTACTAGTGGAAAACATTTAAATCCTTTTTTTTTTGTTTGTTTAATGCCATGTGGTGACACATACTGTATGTGCAGATTTCCTCATATTAAGCCACTAAAATTAAAATGTGGAACATGTCTGTTCACGTTTATGTGACAGGGATGCTCATCTGGCTTGTTTTGTAGAGTATATGATGCTGCAAATGAGACAATGACCTGCACTGTTTGTCACAATAATGCAAGGAAAACTGCAAAATAATTCCTCTGTCATACATAAATCTTCTTTATTGTCATCTATGGTTCCATTAAATGTATAATTCACCTAAAAGGGAAAATTTGCTGAAAATGTACTCACCCTCAGGCCATGCAAGACGCAGATGGGTTTGTTTCTTCATCCGATTTGGAGAAATGTAGCATTGCATCACTTGCTCAGCAATGGATCCTCTGCAGTGAATGGGTGCCGTCAGAATGAGAGTCCAAACAGCTGATAAAAACATCACAATAATCCACAAGTAATCCACACCACTCCAGTCCATCAGTTAACATCTTGTGAAGCAAAAAGCTGCGTGTTTGTAAGAAACGAATTCATTATTAAGATGTTTTAACTTTAAACCATTGCTTCTGGCTTAAATATGAATTCATAATCCATAATAACATTTCCTCCTGTGAAAAAGTCCATCTTCTTTTGTCCTCTTACATCAAAGTCCACCCACATATTTGTTTAGAACAGTTTAGGAAGGTTTGTAAACGGTGCTTGATTTGTGCATATTTCTCTCCAGATTTAGACAACTTTTTCACTGGAGAAAGCGATATTATGGATAGAGTTTTTTTTTAATTTTAGTTGGAAGCAATGGTTTGAAGTTAAAAATGTTTTGATGGATTTGTTTCAAACACGCAGCTTTTTACTTCATAAGACATTAATTGACGGACTAGATTGGTGTGGATTATTGTGATGTTTTTATCAGCTGTTTGGACTCTCGTTCTGACGGCACCCATTCACTGCAGAGGATCCATTGGTGGTCAAGTGATGTGATGCTAAAGAAATAAACTCATCTACATCTTGGATGGCCTGAGGGGGAGTACATTTTCAGCAAATGTTCACTGTTCAAATGTTGTACAAAAGGTTCCTTTATAGTGGTAAACGGTTCTTAAAATTATTAAAATGTTCTTCACACTAAGAAATAACAAATGGTTCTTGTAAGAAATTCTCACTGAAAGGTTCTTTAGAGAACCCAAAAATGATTCTTCTATGACATCAGTGTGAATACACCCCCTTTTGAAAAACATGTTTTTAAGAGTGTAGGTAAAAATATGTATTTGTAATAAAAAATAATGCAAAATACAGTTTCATGGCCAGTAATATTTATCGCTAATAAATTTTCTTAGTTCACCCACCACTGGCAGATGTGACAAAAGTTTACATTTGGACCCTTTGGCATGGTTTGTTTTCAAGTGCTTGATTCTTAGTAGCTCATGTTGTCTGGGAAGAAAAAGCGAGAGAGAGAAAGAGAGAAAGACAGAGATCCCTAATGATGGGGGAATCACAGCTTAGTTCAGCGGAAAAAGGGAGCAAACACACGCACCCAATAAGCATGTGTTGTTCATACACACCTCTCTAAAAGCACACAACCACAGTGCACATGAAACAGTAAGACGTGTCAATGTGAGAACACGTGTGTATGAAAGTAAAAAACCCTCGTGCAACACAACAGTGCTCTCTGATTTAGAGGCACAAATGAGCCAGTGCTATAAATAGAAATGAGAGAGAGAGAAGCGGGAAGTGAAGAAGAAAGAGGGGGAGGAAACAGGAAGAAGGGAGAAGAGATATGACAGAAGATAGAAAACAATGAGACTCTGCCAGAACAGAATACTAACATTATTTTACTGAACATACTGTATACTGCCTACTTTTTAAAAATAGAAAGTAAAACAGTATGAAATATCCCATTTCAAACAGTAGCATGCTTCTGTTCTTAATTGCATTCAATGTGCATTTGTAGTGTACTTCAAATCATAAAAGAATATTTAATAAAAACTGTACTTGCAGATAATATAATATAAATTAAGTGTATTAAAGAGAGCACACTTTCATGCTTGTTTCTGTTTTACACCTTTAAAAACAGCACTTTGTAATAATGTCAAATATTTTTTTTAAATTAAAAATACATATTTAAAGTACATTTTAAATAAATATAATTAAATAATTATTTAAATACATTTTTTAAAGAATTTTTAGTATTGCTTTAAAGAAGTACACTTACTTAGGTGCTGACTAACATACTAAAGCACATGTAAAGTATTTGATTATAACTGTTATCTGATATTACATCTCATATTTACAAAATTACTAAGGACAATAGAAGTAATTATGAAATTACATTTAACCCTTTCATGCATGAATTATGGGAAACATTATCTAGATTTTTTTATTATTCTTTTTATTACTTTAATATGATGCTAAAATTGAAATACATTTTCATTTTTACAAAATTCAGTTTTATTTAAAAATTATTTAACTGTCCACGTATGTGGACACCATTCAACAAAGGCATAAAATGGGACATAAAGCCACAGCTGACAATATGGAATATTGTGTTTTTTTAATGGCATGTTATGCTATTTATATCAGCTCAGTTATTAAAAACAATAATATTACAATATAATAACAATAAAACACATATTGTAGGAACAAGAACAGTAGTTACATATATGCGGAAACCTATTAGCAATATGGTCAAATCATGGAAAACATTCACTGCTGATTGTAACAACTTATTATATTTTCATCCTTATCTTACTTCATGTTGAATCATCTCAGTTATAGTATATCAACATATATATAGGCAAATTTGTCTCCATATGTATGTGTAAAGTTGCCATTTAATGCTGTAATATGTAATTTTAAATGGTTATTTATGTTGATATATTTGTTAAATGTCTGTTTTATTACAATATAAGACAATTCATAACATCTTTGAAAAAATAGAATAGATATACTAGCAGGTTACAGAAATCAGACTTTATGCAATCTGACTCCACTGTTGCATAACGTTCACATTCGTGGACAGTTGGTTTTTGGTGAATAAAAACGACATTTTACTCTAAATTTTAGTTTATGAAATACTAACATATTCATCATACTTTACTGTACATACTAATATCTCCTTGTATAAAAGTTTTTCACAGATATGCCTGGGGCATTTAGCACATGGCTATCGTTGTCAGCCATCTTGGATTAATGATGTCATCAAGCAATTAATATTTGGAATGCAAGATAGTAGCCACTGTTACAATATTGCTGTCAATCTACTGACACTGCCCTCAAGTGGTTTGGAGAAAATTACCATGATAAATGAACCCTAAATGGAGTTAAATTAACTGTCCACAAATGTGGACACCATGCATGAAAGGGTTAAAGGTATACTTCAGTCCTCCATAAGTAGGTAAAAATGCACTGTTAAGGCAACTAACTGCAATTAATAAAATGTTCAAATATATATTGTCATTTAATTGTAAATATCATGCAGTTTAGTGTTTAGTTCATACGTAAGCATATTTTGTTATATTACTTCCATTATACTGTAAGTACTCTTTTTAAAAGCATGCTTAAGTGTACTTCTTTTTTTTTCTACAAGGGATGTGCAGTTACCAACTATTTTCTCCTGTTAAATAATACAGAAAATCCCTGGAAATTTAAGGTCAAGTTGAGTGCACTGCATCTACTGTTGTATTGTACTGTGCAATTTGGTTAAAGTAGTAATTTGGGTATTATAGTGCACACAGAAAAGTGCTGCAAAAAGAGAGCATGCTGATATGAACAGAAACAAAGGGAAAGAAGATGGCTTTCACTGCTGATGGACAGAGAAAGATAATAGACAGCTGGCGGCTAGAGTACTAGTTTAATAGGATGAATCTGTCGTTCTTCGTGTCTCGGCCTGATCTCACTGATGTCAGCGCTCAGCTATAAAGTTTCATGCTACAAACTAAACAAGAAAGCAGAGAAAAAACTTTGAAGAGTTCTGGAGATCTAGAAGTTTGGATTGGCGGTATGGTTCTGTTCTGGGCAAGAACTCCCTGCGCATCCATGCAGCCTAGCATGGATGAGAGCAGGGAGAGCAGCAATCACCCCCCAGGGTAAACAGAACAGAACAGAACCAACATGAATGTATTGCAGATATCGTTAAAGTTCAATAATGTTATGTACACATTTTAGAATTAGTCTGATTCAAAGGAGAATCAGAAGGCTGAATCCTGACTGACAGAGGAGGAGTTGGGGATGTAGGCGGGTAATTAGCTATTGAGCAATGCGAAAACTGCTGATAATACTGAGGGACCTTATATATGAATGCAGATAGGTGACGTATTCCCATAGGTTGATGGGGATCAGCTGAGAGTCAGCTGATGCAAGCTTGACTAACGTGACCTGCCAGAACTAACGCTACGCTAAATTGGATCCAAAAGTAATGTTGCAACACACAAGTGTTAGTAACTGTTTTTATTACGTGATCACTCTTGCTTTTTTAGATAGGTGTATTCCCATAGGTTGATGGGGATCAGCTGAGAGTCAGCTGATGTGAGCTTGACTAACGTGACCTGCCAGAACTAACGCTACGCTAGATTATTACATGCTTTCCTGGAATACTTGATACAGAAAATATGAAAATGTTTTCTATGCGATATATTTTCCATAAACAATTTCTGTATTCTTTGTTCTAAATTAACACAGTTTAATAAAATAAGCTGCTAAAAGGGGCACTACACTTTAAAAAACTGTAAATAAAACAAAAATTGAGCAGAATTTTTTTTAACAAGAAAATACCATTTCAGTCTTTTTACTTCAAAATTTCTCTCCATTTCTTTGTAATTATTTGTGAAATTTACTTGCTATTTTAATAGTTTCTACACCAAATTATTTTCACTGTACAGTGATTTTACCATGTGTAGTTACTGTAGATGCAACACAATGTAGTGTCTAAAACCCCTTAACCATGGTAAAAATCACTGCCTTAAGTGCAACATGGTACAAAACACCATGTACAATAAACAAATGTATTAATAATAATCATTATAAGCAAAATTTATAATCAACCTCAGAGCATAAAATAGCTTTCTCTGCATAATATTAGAAATACAGCAATATCACATATCCAGTCTGTCATCCCTGAATATCATAATATATATAACAAAAAAAAAAAAGACTGATTACATGCTAGGTTGTATGAGATTACTAGTACCGTTCATCTTAATACCCAGAAATATTAGAAATACAGCAATATCACATATCCAGTCTGTCATCCCTGAATATCATAATATATATAACAAAAAAAAAAAGACTGATTACATGCTAGGTTGTATGAGATTACTAGTACCGTTCATCTTAATACCCAGAATACTTACGTGAAGAACTTATAAAGAAAGTTTCCAAAGCTTTGGCCTCAGTTTTTCATTTCGAAAAGACAAATGTGTTTGCAAGTGCTTTCCGGCTTGCCAGAACTTTTATTAAAGAACAGCCTTTTTAGGTTTTGCCATCTTGTGGATTTTGTTATGAAATGTGGTTGCAGCGGATTTTTCTTTGGCTATATTTACACTTAATCATGACACACACCTGTACCGAAACACCAGGTGAGCGCCGCTGTTAGCAGTTCCGTTTGCTTCTTCATTTTATTTAAGTTAAATACAAAAATACTAATATTTATATACTTTCATATATATATATATATATACTGTATACACACACACACACAGTATACTGTTTAAACATTCAAAAAATTACATACTTCACATTTAAGCTTTGTTACAAATCCTAGTGAGCTGCCTAACTTGGCAACAGTTTAAGAAATCATATTTGTGCTCCCAGCTTGCAGGCTGTTCTAAATAGTAAGCAATAAAATAATTTGGCCTTATAAGATGCCTTATTAGCTGCCTTATTGGTTCACATCCTGCACCCCTTGCATATTTGTTTATTAAATATTTTGTCTTATTTAATCATTCGATTAGGCCTATGCTTTCAGCCATCAATAAGACTGCAGTACAGTCAGCTCCATTTAACACATTTTATCTCCAAAAAGCACCGAAAATACAAAAGTCTGCAGATTCCATCTGGGGCTACTATGATCCAATTCAGTCAGGATGCTGTCTTAAAGGGAAGCTGCCTATGTTGACTATAGTCAGCGAGAACAGACCAAGCTTTGGAACAGACGTACACTTCCGAGTGTATTCCTCAGAGTGTTGTATTCTTAGTGATGTTCTCGTAAACCAAATAGAGCTCACATTGTGTTCTCAGTTTCTTAAAGACCGCTATAACTCACTCACACACACACACTTACAGTAAGAAGGTCTAAAGGTATATAAATCCACAGAGACGACAAAGAGAGAGACAGATTAACCGATTTTACAATACTGACAGGGCTCTAGATGATTTGGTCGCAATTTTTATTTATTTTTTTTTGCTACAACATGGGATTAATCAATGCATGCTGATGAACTTGTATCATAGTTTATAGTTATATGGAAACGAAAGTGGTACATATTTCACTTTTTAAGACTAAAAGAAAAGATGGATTCTTTGTTATTCTTAATTAAAAAGCACAACAACAATAAAACAGTAAGATACAATGACAAACTAGCTTGCGCTGCGCAGTTCAAACGAGTAGAGCGGTTTCGTTATGCTTTCAGTTTCATTTGCCGTTTGATGTTTCTCGCATGCTGATGAACTTGTATCATAGTTTATAGTTATATGGAAACGAAAGTGGTACATATTTCACTTTTTAAGACTAAAAGAAAAGATGGATTCTTTGTTATTCTTAATTAAAAAGCACAACAACAATAAAACAGTAAGATACAATGACAAACTAGCTTACAATACGTTTATTAACAAATACGAATAAGATGAGGCATGGCATACACCACATGCTGTATTATATACCGACTAATAAATTACAGAACATTTAGCAAACACTGAGGAATCAAATAAATAAAAGAGAGCCTCCATAGCATAATGTGAGGTAAACAGCAAAGATAAGTTTTTCAAAAACTAAAACGAAAAATTTAGTCGCACAGGCAGAAAAAATGGTTGCGAAATGCGACCACTTGGTTGCAGTCTGGAGCCCTGGATACTGATGTTGTTCTCTAACTGATTGCTTGGGATGCGGATGGCACTAGGTAAAGTTCCAGTTTAACAGTGATGTAATGTCCCAGTTGGTTGGTTTAACAGGCTGCTATATGGGGATTCCAACGTGGATAATTGCTCTAGGAGCTTAGTGATGTGGGCCACCTGCCGGAACAGTTGGCCGTGTATGTGTGTGTGTTTATATGAGGCAGGAGGATGGGATTGTCGGGAAAGCATAGACATGCTAGTTTTGCATCTTTGCCACATGCATTATTGGGCCAAGGTCATGGAAAAGACACACACGTTGTCAAACACTTGAAAAATTAATTGGTGAGAAAAGCTGATCTTGTGTTATAATATTAAAACTCTGTCTCTTAAAAGTGTCTAGACAACAGAAACACACACATGCATGAATGCATAGATACACATGCAAGCACACATCCATGCATGCAATCACACGTATACACATTTGCAAACATGCAAATACATGCACACAAGCACCCAAGTACACACACACACAGATGCAAATATACACACGCATACATACTGTACATGCAAGTTCAAGTATGCAAAAACAATAGAGGCATGGGGAAACAAGCATGCAAACACCCAAACAGACACATAGATGAAATATACATGCAAGCACACATACATGCATAAAAGCACACGTATGCACATTTGCAAGCATGTTATTACAACACCCAAGTACACAGATACAAATATACATATACATGTTAGCATACTGTACAGACACACTGAGGTATGCAAAACAACAATGCAAGCAATCAAATGAATTCACACACACACACACACACAAACACAGGCATTGGCAATACATGCACACACTCAAACACATATAGAAGAAATATACATGCAAACACAAGTATGCACATTTGCAAGCATGCTAATACATGCACACAAGCACCCAAGTACATATACACACAGATGCCACCACATGCATGTATACTGGACAGGTACATGTACAGACACACTCAAGCACGCAAAAACAACAATGCATGCACACACCCAAAAATCAAGCGTAGCGTTAGTTCTGGCAGGTCACGTTAGTCAAGCTCGCATCAGCTGACTCTCAGCTGATCCCCATCTACCTATGGGAATACGACACCTATCTAAGCATTCATATATAAGGTCCCGCAGTAGTATCAGCAGTTTTCGCATTGCTCAATAGCTAATTACCCTCCTCCATCCCCAACTCCTCCTCTGTCAGTCAGGATTCAGCCTTCTGATTCTCCTTTGAATCAGACTAATTCTAAAATGTGTACATAACATTACTGAACTTTAACGATATCTGCAATACATTTATGTTGGTTCTGTTCTGTTTACCCTGGGGGGTTATCGCTGCTCTCCCTGCTATTCATCCATGCTAGGCTGTATGGATGCGCAGGGAGTTCTTGCCCAGACCGGAACCATACCGCCAATCCAAACTGTATGCTAATTGTCAATCATCTTTGACGATAGTGGTCCTGACAGAAACACACATATAGATAAAATATACATGGACGCATGCATACAAGCACTCATATGCACATTTGCGAGCATGCTAATACATGCACACAAGCACTCACATACAGTACAAGCATGCAAAAACAACAATACAAGCATGCATATACATACACATACATACATACACAAGTATTACCAATACATCAGCACAAGCATGCAAACACCAAAACACACTCAAATTAATGAAATATATATGCAAGTACAAGTGCATGCAAGCACACACTTGCAGTGGGAACTTATCATTGACTTTTATTGTTTTTATAAAAATAGTACTACTGATATATGAGCTAATGATATTTTTATACAGGACTCTAAAGCTAACCCTCACAGAAAACATTCTATGTTTTTACATTTTCATTATTTAGCATGTTAATTAAGCCGTTTTCCTCCCGGGAACCATTGGCAGCTCTTCAGGATGCATGTGATTTCAGGTTTTACTATCATTCTGGGGACATTAGGTCCCTACAATATAAACAAAAGCTGACCCCCACACACACTCCACACACACAAATAGTGCTGTCAATCGCACAATGCACAATACACACGGTAAGCATGCTAATGCTCCACTAAGTGTGTCAGAGGGTTGGGTTTCAATGGATTTGGGGGTTGAAGGTTTCTGTGTATTCTCCTCTTTAATCCAACTATAGTTTTAGCGTGTCGGGGGTCAGAATGAGTTTGTGCTTGAATACATGCATGTAGTGTTGTCAAAAGACCCGGTATTTCGGTACCAAGTCGGTACTAAAAAAATGAAAACGATACGGTACCAGGTTTTCTTAAGTACCGGTGGTACCGAGTACCCGGTCAACCTGGTTATGGGTGCTGATGTTGCAGTCAGGTCAGATGATGGTGTCTGATCCTGTCTGTCTGCACTGAAGAAACAGACAGCTGTAAGAGTGTAACAGAATGAGGTTTCTCTCTTAATAACATTATGGAGAAAAGAGGAGGAGAGAGAAGAAACAATGGATTAAAGGAGAGATAGACGGGTGCATCTTGAGGAAATAGAATTATGTTAAGCAGAAATGAGTGGCAGTGCAGAGGCCTGTAGGAACACAGCTGTAATGTGATCTTGGGGAAGAGGGTAACTTTAAACCCCTGTCCTGGAATGAGCTAAGAGTCAGACCATCAGAATTACTGTACTGTAGAATGTGTCTGAAAGGATTAAGATGTACAAATTCAGAGGAGTAACTAGTCACTGAAATTTCCAAACTGTACGAGGTCTGTGGATCAAACGTTTGAGTTTGGTTTGAAACACTTACCGGCAACTAAACAGGATAATGCAATATACAGTAGCTGACAGAACTGCATCCAGTACAAAGCACTGAACATTACATAACTGGAATTGTAGAAGCTGCTAGACTGCTGAGATGAACTCCAGGCTCATTTATGTTGCATAAAAAATGGCAAAGGCTGACAAAAATCAACAGTTATGATCTGATTGGCTGTTACACAACTTCTAGGAGCAAAAGTGGACAGGTTTTTATCAGGACAGGAAAGTTGAGGTACCAGGTTGCAACAAGAGCTTTCGAGGAACAACTGGTCACCGGACTTCCCAGAGTTTACAAGGTCTGCTGCATCAAATCTTTGAAAAATATGCAAGAGGAAGTTATTAGCAATGTCAGTGAGATGTCTGATTTGCTGGTATAATAATAATAATATACAATTTAATAACAGATAAATTGCAAAATACACTCAAAGTTTGGGTTTATGAGATTTTTTAAAATGTTTTTGAAAGACGCCGCTTATCAAAGCTGCATTTTTTGATAAAAATACTGTAAAAACAGTAATATTAATAATACAAGTATTAATTAAAAAAATCTTACTGACCTGAAACAGTGTAACTTTGCATAAATATGAAGTAATAATAATTATAAGATGAAGAATTATAAAAAATATCATTATCATATATATATTAAATAACTATTATTTAAAATTATTATATTTAAGTTATATTTGTGCAGTGGCATTTTTGTGATATAGATTGTTGTACATTAAAAAAACTATTTCTAATGAAGTTACATGTCTCTAACTAGAGAATGAATGGCTGTTAAAAGTTGAGCAATTATCCGAACTCACTTTGAATACTGTCACTGTGTGCTATTCTTTGAATGGTACCAATTATCTGTTAACTAAATATTAAAGAGGTGAGAGCAGATTTTTAGCTGATAACAAAAAGTGTGAATAATGACAAAAACATGAGCTGATTATCGGTCCATCTGTAGTTATACAGACGAGAAGTGTGAGTTTGAGCTAAACTAGATTCAGTTTCAAGAGCCGAAGCCGCTTTATCATTTTACCACCCCTTTAGTCTTTATTCTCTCCCTGTCGTTCTCTTACATACACGCACTTTGTTTTATCTCCCCTTTAATTTATTTTTTATTCTCCGTGTGCCTGGCTTCATAAATCAGATGATGTATTTCCCAAGATGCACTGCGCTGTACAAGCTTCTCTTATGAGGCGTGTGTGTGAGTGTGTGCATGTCTTTATTAAGCAGCATTTGTGTATGTCGCGGCTCCTGTGAGACAGAGAACAAAAGGAGGCGAGTGTTTATTTCTCTGTCGAGGTGTGAATCTGATATATTGGCACAGATCCTGATTACATGCTGAATAGACAGATTCAAAGCCGTCATACCTGAACGCAGCCGTCTCAGCATGAACTATAGTTAGATGATCATCGTCTGCGTGATTTTATAAAGCGAGCTGATAGAATTGACCCAGATTTTTAATGATGTGTGTGTGTGTGTGTGCAGCTGGAGTTTGCGCTCACAGATCAACACTCCCTGCAGTCTTTGCTTTTAATAAAAGCCCGCAAGTTCTTCACTGTAGGTTTACCATGACAAGCGTGCATGTGTGTGTGTGTCTTTACAATCTGTTTTCGCTCAATCTCCCCTTTCTTTTTGTGTTTGTTTGCATCTGTGCGTCACACACACTCTCTACCTGCTTCTGTTTTTGTCAATCAATCAGTCACTGTTTCTATCTCTATCACATCTCCTGTCAGAACACTGCCTGCTTTTTTGAAAAAGAAGTGCGCTTAATTGTGTTGAACGCGTACATGTGCTGAACATCAAAAAAGTACATAAAAAAAAAAAAACTACTTGCAGATACTATAAAATGAAAGGGTTTGTTCACCCAAAAGTAAAAATTCTGTCATTAATTACTCACCCTCATGTCGTTCCAAACCCATAAGACCTTCGTTTATCTTCGGAACACAAATTAAGATATTTTTGATGAAATCCGAGAACCCTCCATAGACAGCAACACAACTGACACGTTCAAGGCAGAAACGTAGTAAGGAGATCATTAAAATACTCCATGTGACATCAGTGGTTCAACCTTAATTTTAGGAAGCTACGAGAATACTTTTTGTGCGCAAAGAAAAAAATAACGACTTTATTCAACAATTCTTCTTTTCTGTGTCAGTTTTTGACGCACTTTCACAAAAGTACCAAGACACATGCGTGTGCATTCTTCAGCTTGTAAATAAATTCTTTGCACACAAAAATTATTCTCGTAGCTTCATAACATTACGGTCGAACCACTGATGTCACATGGACTATTGTAATAACGTCTTCACGTTTCTGGGTCTGGAAACATTTCAGTCACATTGCTGTCTATGGAGGGTCAGAAAGCTCTCGGATTTCATTAAAATATCTTAATTTGTGTTCCGAAGAGGAACGAAGGTCTTTTGGGTTTGGAACGACATGAGGGTGAGTAAATAATGACAGAATTTTCATTTTGGGGTGAACTATCCCTTAAAAGCCAATTAAGTGTACTTAAAGAGAGAATACTTTTTTGACTATTTCTTAACAACTAAGTATCCATTTAAGTGCCCTTTGTAATAATGACAAATGACAAGTTTTCCTTTAAAGTAAATTTTTATAATAATCTTTTGTCATGCTTTAAAGACGTACACATATTTTGATGTGTTGACTAACATACTAAAGCACATGTGAAGTACTTGATTATAATTTTAACTGTGGTGTGTAATTCAATATTACATTTAAGGTTAAGATATTTTAAATGTACAAAATTGCAACTTAAAATGTGTAATCGCAAATATATTTAAATTCATGACAAGTTTTAATAGATGTGACAAAATTGAATGAAAAATCAAAAAATTAATATTAAAACAACATATACTGTTTCTCATTTGGTATGTATATATATATGTATATAAAATTGTGAGATGTGTATATATATATATATATATATTGCAAGATAATTGCACGAAAAAACACAGGATTGTAAAATACAACCTCAGAATTGCTAGAAAAAAGTCCAGATTGTGAGATTAAAAAGTCGCAATTACAATATAATAGTAATTATAGTAAATTTTAGTTTCCCATGAATGCTCGTCAGTACATTCAACGATAAACTTTAATCATATTTCAAAGACTAAAGAAGTAATTATGACATTACATATAAAGACGCACTGCTTAATTGGGTCAAAAAAAGCACTCCTAAGTTCACCTAACTGCATTTATATTATTTAAACTATAATTCATTCTCATTCATTTGAAGTTAACATGCAATTAAGTGCCCGAAAACTAGATTTATTTCCATAATAAGCACTCTTTTTAAATGTATGCTGAAGTGTGTTTCTTTTTCACAAGGGTGTCTCTGTCTCTCTGTCTGCAGGAGAATCCATACCTCTGCAGTGATGAATGTGACGCATCTAACCCTGACCTGGCTCACCCGCCGCAGCTGATGCAGGACCGCGAGCGCAGCGGCCTCATCACCTACTGGCAGACGGTCACGTGGCGGCGGTATCCCGAGCCTCTTCAGGCCAACATCAGCCTGTCCTGGAACAAAACCCTCGAACTCACCGACGACATTCAGATCACCTTCGAATACGGCCGGCCCACCGTCATGGTGCTGGAGAAGTCGCTCAATTTCGGCCGCACTTGGCAGCCCTACCAGTACTACGCCGACGACTGCGTGGATGCATTCAACATGGCGCCGAGACGAGCGCGCGATCTGACCGCGGCCAACGTCACGCGCGTCATCTGCACGGAGCAATACTCGCGCTGGGTCGGGTCCAAGAACGAGAAGGTGGTGCGCTTCGAGGTGCGTTCCCGCTTCGCCATCTTCGCCGGCCCGAGGCTGCTGGACATGGAAGGCCTGTACACGCGGATGGAGAGCATGAAGGGTTTACGAGATTTCTTCACGTTCACCAATCTCAGGCTCCGCCTCCTCAGGCCCGCTCTCGGAGGAACGTACGTCCAGAGAGACAACCTGCTGAAATACTTCTATGCCATTTCTAACGTGGAGGTGCTAGCCAGGTGAGAACACACAAACAGCAGTAAAATACCAGCGTTAAAGGGTTAGATAACCCACAAATTAAAATTCTGTCATTAATTACTCAACCTCATGTCGTTCCAAACACGTTAAGACGTTCGTTCATCTTCAGAACACAAATTAAGATTTTTTTGATGCAATCTGAGAGCTCTGACCCTTCATAGACAGCAACACAACTGTAATGTTCCCAGGTCTAGAAACGTAGCAAGGACATCGGTAAAATAGTCCATGTGACATCAGGGGTTCAACTGTAATTTTACGATCCTACAAGAATACTTTTTTTTGCGCAAAGAAAACAAAAATAATGACTTTATTCAACAACTCTTCTCCTCATCCCATCTGCAGCAGCGCGCCGCCATTACAGAGGCAGTATCATTAAGGTTGTGTTGCTGTCTATGGAGGGTCAGAGCTCTCAGATTGCATCAAAAATATCTTAATTTGTGTTCGGAAGATGAACGAAGGTCTTACGGGTTTGGAACGACATGAGGGGGAGTAATTAATGACAGAATTTTCATTTTTGGGTAAACTACCCTTTAAATATTAAAACACAGCAACACAGACTCAGCCAATGGCGTGAGTTTGGGGGCGGGACTATCTGTTTGACTGACCAATGCTAGATGGGTTGGAGGCTAGGGATTTTTTTTTTAAACATTATGTACTTCACTTTTAAATTAATGTTTTGTTTTTAAAGGAGCACTAAGCAATATTTGAAAAACGCTTTTGACCACAGTGTTGGACTGAGTCCCAAAACACATTTGTAGCCAATCAGCAGTAAAGGGCGTGTCTAGTAATGATAGAGAGAAGAGAGTGCTCAATTTGAGTGCACAGGACTGATATTAGCAGATCGACTATAGATAGAGAGAGATAGAAGATAAAAAAGAGGTAAATATCGGAGGAACAAAACATTAAAAAAAGGGGTTTCGGTGGAGAGAACACAAGGAGCGGAAAGGGTTTGAAGTGGACGCCGAGGTTGCATTGTTTTTTTCTTCTTGATAGGTGAGTAACGTTGATTTTGATTTGTTTCACAAGACTTATCTGTGTTGGCTTTTGTTTGAATATGCTTGTGTGTCATCTTCACTTGTTTCTGCGATCATCGTTGCCATGGTTGCGTACGTACAGGATGGGCAAAGATATCAAAACAGGGGCGAGGTCCTCTTGGGGTATGGGCGTGTTTGTTTTGGTGCTTTCAAATATCAACATTGCTTGGAAAAATTTGCTTAGTGCACCTTTAATGCTTTTGCAGTTACAAAGTTAAAAATGTAACTTGAAAAAGTAAATATACATGAACATTCTGAATTCTGAATATTGATATTCTGAATATTGAATAATGATATTCTGAATTAAAAATTTTAATTCTTATTTTTAATTAATATTTCATTATTTGAAAATATTAAAATTAAAATATATTATATACATATAAAAGTATACATATATACACAGTCAAACCAACATTTATTCAGACACTTTCAACATTTCTCACATTATCACAGTTTATTCGCTATAGTTTAGACAATGGTAATAAAATATGACAAGAACTCAGAGTTAAACTGAGTCAGAACAAATTCCGCTTGATAATGTTAGATAACTTTGATAGAAAGGTATGTAAAGGATTGCAATCAACCAAAAATTATTCAGCTGTTACATTTAAGTACACAATTAGATAATACACAATTTAGGTCAACCAATTACCAAGCAATGCTGTCTGTGGTGTAAGAAGGTTGCATTAGCAAGTAAAGAAAAAAACACTTAAGCAAAACATGGTCAGGTCAAAGTGTCTGAATAATTTTTGGTCACAAAATTTTATCAATTTTACTGGTAGTCCACTGTATGAAAATTTTTTGGGTATAATATGTCAGTTCACTTTATTTTGCTCATGAACTATAGTGTCCTGCACCCACTAGTAAAACAATATCAACAATTATATCTGGTGTCAGAATAATTTTTGGTTTGACTGTAAATATACACACACAATTATTAATATTTTCAAATAATAATAGTTATGTTATTTTACTTTATTTTATATATATTTTTTTTTTTCATGCAACCCACTATTCCCGCCACGTCCACACAGAAATGATTACTGTTTGTTCACTTACTCTGCATTAGATGACTAATCTACCCCATGCTATCATTGTGAGTTAAGCGACTCTACTGAGTCAGGCCAATTATTATCCATAAAGCATTTGGAGCAGCTCATCTAATCAGATTGTGTTGTGTATTATTATAGGGCAAACAGATGCTTGTTATTATAAGGCATGTTATCATAACCAATAACTATTAAAACTATCAGGAGGCGAACAAATGATCTTCAATAATGCTCGAGTCATTACTGGTACAGATATTGACTGTCGTAATGATATAAATGAGACACTGGGGTCTATCACAGGTCTGGGCTGTAATTGCAGTGACTGACAGCATGATAACAATAACCCTGTCTTACATATCCAACCATGACATGATGGCTACTGTGTTAAAGGAATAGTTTACATTTATAATTCAATTCTGTCTTAATATTTACACATAATATTTGCTTCTATCCATACAGATTTTGCCAATTAACGTTTTGGCCTGAAATAAAAAAAATCTATAAGTAAATTATATAGAAGTAAATAAATATAAATAATAAATAAATATACTATAAAATAATATACTTTTTCTCTCTCTCTCTCTAAAATATGTAAATAAAAAATATAAAAACATCTTACCACATCTTCTGACTAAAGTAAATTAAAACATAAAAAACATATTTCATTAAATAAAATAAATTAAATTTACCTGAAATAAAATGTAAAGAAATAACAACAACAACCCTTACACTTTCAACATTTATCGTTTTTGTTTAAGTACTAAAATAACTAAAAACTATAACTGAAATAAAAATTAGACATATAATTAGGCGAAACAAAAAATATTATACACATAAAAAAAACAATAAAAATGACAAAAACATACAACAAAATGAACAAAACTTTAATTAAAATGAATGAAAACAGAAAATATAAAAATAAAAGCAAATGTAAATAAATAAATAGTATCTCAACTACACTAAAATAACAGCTTCAGGGGAAAAATACTACAAAACTGTAGAAATACGTCCTCTACGTCTGACGTATGAGATATGAAACCACATCGCAGACAGTGAACATTAATGAATGTAGAAAGCGTGCGAGCTGCAGCTTCACTCGAGAACATGTGTCAGAGATCACAGCGCACACAGAGCGATGCCTATGGGCCGCCCAGATCAAATCTCAAATCATCTCCCGTTTCCTGCACTGATGTTGGGCTCAAATCTGAGGAGTGGATTTAATTATGCTAAAATGTGGAAATCAAAACTGAGAGTACTGGCTCTTTCCATGAAGAGGGCACAATGGGATGTCCTGATGTACTTTTAAAGCATTAGGGGCACAAATTTCACGTCAAATCACATAGTAATGCACTTTATATGTTTGATAAACTATACCATATACCATAAATGTAATGTACCATGACAAATAGCTTGTTTTAAACACATTGTTAAGTCTAGAATCCCCTTTTAAATGCAGATTCTGGCCTGTTCAGCCATAGTCATAATTTACATATTTCATTGATTGTATAAATATATAATTATACCAAATTAATGTTCATCAATAACTACAAACAGAAAACACAAGTTATTGTATTGAAAATAAATATTATTAAATAATGATGAAAAATGATATTATAAATTAAAATATTAATATAAATAATATTAAATAATAATTGTCATTATGTTATTATTAGCATTATTGTTAACCCTGTTATCAAGTTGTTGTAATAAAAAATTCCTGTCAGTAATGTTCCTTTTTAAAGAAAATGTTTACATTTTTAAAAAATTAAAACATAACTAAAATTTAAAGTAATTTAGGTCAAAATTTGTATCCTGTTCATGAAATGTGCCAACTACGATCTTATTGTATTAGGTATTCATATTAGCCAAAATCTTTATGAAGTGAACATGAAAGCGTCTGTCTGTGGTGTTAGATCACACTCAGATCTATATTAGAGTCTCAGTATATACTGTATGATGAGCACATGAATACTGAGAGTACGTGTTTATTGTAAGATTTATGGATTGTCATTTCCGCTCTCAGAGAGGATTTAGATATCTGTATTAAGATACACTTCACTGCACTTGACTTTCACTCATACTATCAAGTGTGACACACACACACACACACACACACACACACACACGCTCATCTTTTGCTGTGACGTACAGTACCTGTTTCTTTATGGACAGCTGCTGAGGTTGCAAACCGCTATGATGAATCTGACATACATTTAGTTGCATTTAAAGACACACACACACACACACACTCTACACAAAGTATGAAGTATAATCCTGACATGTGCAGTTCTACATGACAGTGACTGATGACGTGTGTGTGTCATTGGTGAGATGTTTCCTGTAGTATTTAGTCATAAATAGAGCCATTTAAACACACCGATGCACGTACCCACACACACACACACACACCCTTGGTAACACAATCTGATGATCAATAAGTTATTCTTAGGCTGAGACTGGGTAAGATACGGCTGACGGCTCTCGATCGATCACAACAAGTGTGTGTGTGTGTTGTGTTTTCTTAAGCAGACTGTAGTGTATGTGTGTGTTTTGTGTGAGCGAGTGCATGTTATAGGAGCCAGAACAGTTTTTTCCTCAAGGTTTTCCTGGTTTTCCATTTTGGTCTCGTGCTGATTAAAGGAATCATTTACAAAAAAATGATAGTTGTCATTTATTCACCCTCATGTCTAATACAAAAAGGGAATGTTTAAAAAAATCCTGGTATTTTCTATGTAATAGTTTATTATTATTAATATTATTATTATTATTATTATTAAATTATTGGGTGGATAGATGGATAAATGTTGTTGTTGTTGTTATTATTATATGGGAAATATATGTTCATTAATAACTACAAACAGAAAACACATTTTGTTAACAAATAAATATTATTAAATAATAATAATATAAAATAATAAAATGATAGTATT
>NW_015628031.1:812370-851904 GCF_001515625.1 Sinocyclocheilus rhinocerous
AAATGATAGTATTGTATATAATTATATTGATATAAACAATATCAAATAATAATGTTTAAAAATATTATTATTATTTATTTATTACACAAATAATAATAGTTATTATTATTATTATTATTAAAAAAAAAATATTTCAGTGAACAATTTTATTTCTGGTGGCTGCCAAGGCAACATTAAGTACAACAATAACTACAACTAAATAATCTAATAAACTAATGCATTAAAATGAATAGACCTATAAAAAAATAATAATAGTGACAAAAAATGTGCGAAAACTAAAGTAAACAAAATATATAAAAATGAAATCTAATTAAAAATGCCAACAGATACTATAACGGTATCAGTGATACTAAAATTACACAGTTCATGACCTATAAAATCCCCAATTTCTGTACCTCACTATACCTGCAGATGTTTATACGCAAAAGCTAAATGTACAGTCAGCTGGTTATCACAGATTTAACAAGATCAGGTATCTTGTATCACCCTGAAGGGATTTCTTCTGCACTAATGAGCAGCTGACTGTACTTTATTCTGCTTGTTACACGGCTGCTTACCAAACAAATAGATAAATGCACATGAAATATTGACTTGAGTTGTAATTATTATTTTATGCAAGACCAAAAAGCATGTGGAACGATATGAGACAAAACTACCACAGCTACTGTATGTAGGAAATCAGTTCAATTATACAGTCATTATACATAAATATTTAACAGCAGAATGCTGTGACTGACCAATCAAAATACAGTATTTCAAAATGTGATGTAAAAAAAAAAATCATCATTTAGTGGTAGACAGCTGTATTTCACACTGATCAGCACGAAACTGAGAAGCTTTTAATGTGTTTGTTCTGAGAAAATTTGAAAATCTGTAATGAGGAGGAGACCAGAGGATTTAGATGAAGCTTCAATGACCTTCAAGAGATTCTGAGGTGATTTAGACAGAATAAAAGAGAGCAAACATTATCTTAAAGGAGACATATCCTACACTTTTCCCTGAAATATTGTGTCTTACACAGCATCTCTGTCCCCTGATGTCCACTTACTGTATGTCACTCAAAGTTTCTCACACCAGAAACAAAATTAGGTTAATCATGACTGTTCCCCTCTGACCCTTAGAATTAAACAGGCTGTTTTTGCTACTGTACCTTTAAGACATTTATATGTAAATGACTGACTATCTTCTGTGTACAGGTGTAGATTACGTGGCAGGTCAAGAAATTCAGAATGTAAAGGTCAGATATTAATATGTTAATGTAAGCAGACATTTTGCAATAACAGGCGGTCATATTGTCATTATTATGAACATTTTAGAACGACGGAGATTATGGACCTGGATTATAGATGGGAGTTTTGTCACCTAGTCTATCAAAGTTTTATTTAAAAAGAAAAGGATCAGAAATGTCATATAATAGTGATGCACAGAAATAAATTTTTTACTAAATCACCAAAACTGAAATTAAAATTTTTCTTTAACAGAAAAATTTAAATAACATTTATTTAATAATACATTAATCAGATTTGTTTAATAATCAACACTTGATACTTTATATCAACTTTTTAAATTATATATTGATTTGTTGTTAAAATATAAACATTTAAACGGTGGCTATAATAAAAACTTGTTTCCATGACAGATTTTTCAGACATAAATTATATAATGAATAAATTAATCAAATTTGTTTAAAAAGCAACACTGAAAAAAAAAAAAAAAGTATCATATATAAAAGTGTAAATACACATACCACAGATTTTAATGTCAGCTTTTTAATTATATTTGTTTATATTCATTTTAATTATATTAATTATATTTGTTGTTGAAGAATAAATATTTAAATTAAATACTTATTTAAATACTTGTTTTTGTGACAGTTTGCAACCCTCTACATTGCGAGTAAATCACTCGCATATGCGACTAAATCTTCACTCTGGCGACTAAATGATGTCTAATATTAGCCAATTGCTAATAAATTCTCAGATTTTACTCGCCAGTGTGTGAGTTGGAGGCTAAGTATAAATTTAGCTCAGATATATTTTCACTCGCCGAACACTCTCTGACTGAGCGCATCAGAGTTTCACTCTCCACTAAGCGATCTGTGCTGTTTTTCAGTTAATCTAAATGGATGCGCAGCGCACCTGTATTTAACGTACCGTAAACTCTAGTGTGAAGCGCACAACTCGCCGTCGCTTTGTTTCACACACACACAGCGAGAGAGGGAGAGAATTGACGCGCTACCTATGCGCGCTACATGTAAACGATATTCTTTGTTGTATTTTGCTGTCAAAATAACTGTGAGGGGTAGGTTTAGGTGTAGGGTTGGTGTAGGGCAATAGAAAATACAGTTTGTACAGTATAAAAACCATTACGCCTATGGAGAGTCCCCACAAGGATAGCAAACCAGACGTGTGTGTGTGTGTGTGTGTGTGTGTGTGTATGTGTATATGTGTGTGTGTGTGTGTGTGTGTGTGTGTATATGTGTGTATATATGTATATGTGTATGTATATATTTATCAGTCTGCCGAGTAAACAAAAAAATTTACTAGCCAATGGCGATTCAATTGCCAAGGTGTTCGTAGAGGGCTGGTTTGATTGTTTGATTCATTCAAACAAATAATGAATACAACAGGTTAAGTAAAAATTTAACAAATATGTAATTTAGTGGATATACATAGCAAAAAAAAATAATAATTTCTAGCTAACTAACAATATTATGGTCATTGAATGGCAATATGTAATGAATAACGCTATGTTTAAAAATATAATAAATATGTAATATAGTGCATGTATCTAGAAAAAAATGTGTTTTCAGCTAACTAACAATATTATAGTAATTGAATGTAATGGATAATGTTACGTGACATTGTTTACAAGCTGTTTTATTGACGTCTTTCTGCAGTTGTAACGCACCATCGGATAAGCGCTAATTAAGTACAACTGTTTTGGTAAAAAAAAATTCAGTCAAATCTGAAAATTCACTTTTATAGCCGAATATTTTTGGCTTTTCGGTGCATCGCTAAAAATGATGTAAAGTTTGTAACAGGATCAAGATCAAGCTGAATTATTCAATTAATGTAGTTCTTTTTATGTTAATTAAGGACATGTACACACGTACACGGTATTTTTATAAACGGAGTTTTTCCTTCTTCCGTTTAAAAAAAAATCTCCATCCACATGAAAACGCAAACGCATGCTATGAAGCACTGTCAAGAGCATGCCAAACCAACAGGTGGCGATATAATCTCAACCGTAAAGCCATGTTGGCCAATCAGAAGCCTGAAAAAGTTTCCAGTAGGCGGAGATAACAGCGCAGGCGCCGACGTCACAAGCCAAAAAAATCTTTGTTTTCTTCACCCTGGCAGGCGTTTTCAAAAATGTTCGGTTTCAGTGACCTGGTGCTGCGTTTGCGTGTGGATGAACGGCCAAACCACGTAGAAAAAGCTGCGGTTTTAAAAATAACCGCGTTCGTGTGGACAGGGCCTAACATTGTTGAATCAAGAGCACCTAAATATTTCAAGAGCCAACACCTGATGCAGAGTAACATATATATATACATATGTGTAAGAGCAGCTGTGACAGCTACAGGTCACCAATGAATAATCGGTGCTCTCAGAGCTCTGGAGGGCTGACTGGTGTCAGTACATGAGAGATCACACACACACTCATGCCGCAGCTGCTACAGGCGTAACACGGTGTGACTTTGTGAAAAGCCAGGATGTCTGTCTCTGTGAGTTATAACTATAGCTGGGTGCCGTCCTCCCCCCGAAGGGCGTAAGAAGAGAGAGTGTGTGGAGATTGTGTTAACTGTGTGCGGTCGACCCCTGGAGAGACTGCATTAAAGAATTCTCACAGGAAGTGCGGCGGCTAAAAGAGCGAGACCGCAGCAGATTCCACCAGACAGGGATTGATAGAGTTGTGAAGGAACTCAGAGATCAGAACTTTACAAAGACTGCAGCAAACAAACTGTCAGATGCATTACGTCATGTCCAGGTCACACTTTAGCCCAAAACCACAATGAAAAAATAAGAAAATATATTTTGCATAAAAAATGTACACGTATTTTATTTTAAACATTACAATTACAACATTATTTTCATGATAATTAACCATTTCCCCCAAAACTGATCTGCTACTACTGTAAGTCAGTCATACACACTGTATGTGATGTTAACAGCATCATTCAGTGCAGGTCAAGTCAGTAAAAATGTCTACTTCAGGTAATGAAACAGCAAAGTAAGCTCCTCTGAGCTGCGACTCCCCTGGGTCTCCTGATTTTGTTGCATGCCTCCTAACCTTCTTAACATTTAGCAATCTGGAAGATTTTTTTTGTTGATTGTGTTTATTTAATTGTGCTGCATTTGCAATGCAAAAATGACATAAGCACATTTCAGATTTATCGAATCATACTGAATATAAAGCAGGTACAATTTTGCATGTGCATATATCATGCATACCAGGGTTATTAACAACGAAGTTACTTGAAATAAAATAAAAAAAACACTAACTGAAATAAAATATATATAATATTTAATTGCAGCTAGCTGACAAGGAAACAGTTCTCATTTTCATTTAATTTGATGTAGTGTATTAAAATATCAAAAACTAAAACAAATAAAAATTAATAAAAAATATATATAGACAAAATACTAAAAAGAAAAAAAAATTACAAAAAATTTAAAACTAAAATAAAATTGTAATGTACTAAAATAGCACAAACTAAAACGGAAATAAAAATATATAGACAAAAAATAAAAAATACTAAAAAGAAGAAAAAAAACAAAAATGGAAAATATAGAAATAAAAACGTAATTAATTCTACTATTAACTATGAATAAAATCATCTAAAACTAAATAATTAATAAAAATAGATAAAACTAAACTAAAAAAACAAAGTTACCAAAATAACTAAATTACTAAGTCTTTAACTAAAATTAAATAAAAAATGTAAAATATAAAAAAAAATCAAATTAATAATAAAAATAGCTTAAACTAAAACTATTAATTAAAACAAAACTAGAACTAAAACTTAAATAAAAAATGTAAAAAAAAACAATACAGACAAAATAATAATTATATACTAAAGTAACAGTGATGCATGCGCTGAAGTCCTGCTCTATTTTCATACTCCCAGCCCATCACTGGACTACACTAGTTAATGCCTGATAACTTCAGAGAGCTTGTAGTATGTATCAGTAATCAGTAATAATTCAGAGAGAGAACAGCACTTCCTCACGTCTTCAAAGGTGCATCAAAAGGAGAAAAGAAGTGTGAGTGAGAGGGAAAGACGATGCAGGAGAGAGGCGTCAGTGCAGACGGAGTGATTTATGCTCCCACATCGACGGCTGATTTGATAATCAGTGTATTCTGCCTCCGCCGCCTCCCAACTCACTGTCAGCACTTTTCTCAAATCTTTTCCTCATCCATTCCTTCTCCTCCCTGTGTCTTTTTTAATGCAGTTATTTTCCTGAGGAGAACTCCTTCAGTTTTTAAATGAACAAACAAAGTAAAACAAACAAACAAGTTTCAAGTCCCATGTCTCTCATTTTCCATCTCAACATCTCCGTATGCCTCCTTCTCTTTAGCAATCCCCGTATTTACTCTCTTTATTTCTCAAGAGAACCACTTAGAGAGAGAGAGAGAGAGAGAGGGAAGGTGTGAGGATGTCCTTGGAAAGAGTCTGTTTTCACAGATGCTGAAACATTGGCATACTCAGAGCTTTCACACTCTTCAGCAGCATATTTCGGAAGTGCTGCACTACACACACTGTTACTATAAACACTCACTCTATATATCACAAACGTGCAAAATTCACAATACTACAATTGGCTCACGTTCAGTTTACGAGTGTGAATTTGAACTGAACTGGCAACCCTACACGTGAAGCTGAAATGGAATTTGAACTGACTAAACTAATAAAAATCACCATAGGTAATGCATCCTGGATGCATTAAATACAATAATAAATAAACAAACAAAATATAAAAGCATACAATATACACACAATTCAAATTTCTATTGATATTATTTCAAACTTATATCTATCCATTCATCGTTCTATGTATCTTTTTATCCTTCGTGTTATCCATTCATCTATCCATCCACCCATCCGTTTTAGGCTTCCTTTTATCTATCCATCATTGTTCTATGCATCATTTCATTTATCGTTTCATCCATCCATCCACCTATCCATTGTTCTATGTATCCTTTTATCCATTGTTTTATCCATCCATCATTGTTCTATGCATCCTTTTATCCATTGTTTCATTTATCCATCCATCGCTCTGTGCATCCTTTTTTCCATCATTTCATTTTTCCATTCATCCATCCATCCACCCATCTTTCGTTCTATGCACCCTTTTATCCATGCATCCCCCCATCCATTCATTATTCATTCATCGTTTAATTCATCCACCCATCCTTCACTCTATGCATTGTTAATCCATCGTTTCATCCATCCATCCACCCACCCATACTTCATTCTATGCATCCTTTTTTCCATCATTTCATTTTTCCATTCATCCATCCATCCACCCACCCACCCATTGTTCTATGCATCCTTTTATCCATCGTTTCATCCATCCATCCATCCATCCACCCAGCCATCATTCTATGTAACAAAACAAAATGATAAAATTTTAACAAAAATAAATAAAAATGCAAAATATAAAAATAAAAACTAATTCAAACTATTATCATTCTATGTATCTTTTTATCCATTGTTTTACCCACCCATCAATGAGGCCTTTTTTAGGACTTTTCAAAGCTTTATCAAGCCAACATTCAAAGTTTGTTTAGACAAATCTGATTTTCTATGAAAACAATTAATGACATAAATTTCACTGAATTTCAATGCATTTTTAATTCTACTTACATTCAAATGTATATTGCAATTCCACATCATGTTTACAGAATTAAATTCTCAATTCAGTTTTGAACAGTGCACAACTCAGTACCTGCTACTATATGATCTACTTTATGAAGAAAACTGATATATTCAGTACAGAATTACTATACACTGTAGATATACATACCAGTATATTATATACATTATTCTATATTTACCACTAGAGTGAAAGAACAAGCTCATGCAGGAAGACATAAATGTTAGCAAACAGAAAGCGGATGAAGAAGAGAAAATGGATGTTAGATGTAGGTACTGAAAATTGACTTATTAGGCCTCTTCTCGCTCTGAATTTAAGTTCTTATATGCAGTAATGTTTAAGTGTGTGTTTGTTTCCTCCTTCCTAAATGTATGAGTTATTTTTTAATGCAACGACCAGGAAAGAGACATAGTGAGGAAGAGTCCAGAATTTAATAATCTTTTATTGCATGTGTATGTACTATAAAAAAAGCAGTAAACAGTGTTTGTGTGAAAAAAAAAGAGAACTATTAAACTGTGCTAAGATCTTCATCTATCTATCTATCTATCTATCTAAACACTCTTTTTAAGTGCATTATTCTATTTCTAAGAAATATATATTGTAGTCATTAAATATTTGATTGGTTCTCTCTAGCTCTCACCTGTGCATCACATTAGACGTGATGTTTTTGTTCCATAGAAAGCATGTTCATTCCACAAATAAAGATAATGTCATAATTTACTCACCGTCATGTCGTTCTGACCCCGTGTTCCTTCATTCTTCCTTGAAACGCTGAAGATGTAGGCAGAATGTCCAAGCTGCTCTTTTCCATTCAATGAAAGTGGATGGTGAACTTCATAAAGGACAAAAAAGCAACATAAAAGTAGTCTTTATTAAGAGTGTGCTATATATTATGTGATGAACATAAATTTAACAGAAATGTAGAAATTTAAGCCTGACAGTTAGCAAATCTGATATGTGCTTGTGTTCCATTTTTAAAATGACATCATTGACAACAAATGACATTGGTTCTCACATGTCATGTGACCAGTTAATATGCAAAATGTGACTTTGAATGAGATTTGAAAGCTGCTGTAGATGTTCAATGAATAATGGCTTCAATTTTGGCCTGTTCCTCAGAACGAGGTACTGTATGACTTTGGAAAGACTTTGAATATTGCGCACAAGTTGTGCGGATGACTTTTACAGTGATTTTTTTGTATGGAAAACACAAAATTCACTTTCCTGGTATGGAAAATAAAAGCTCAGACATTCAATCCAACATTGTTACATTGAAGAAAGAAAATAGTGACATTTGTGACTAAAATGATCAGATTTTCATTGAACACTTCTAAAGCAGCGGATGGCCAAAAATACAGAAGAAAACCTCCCTAACTAAACCTGCTGCATTTATCCCCTTCACCTCCCTCCCTCCCTCCATCTCGCTCTCAGTCTTTGCGTGTTGAAGAAGCTTTGAGGAGACATTCTTTGTGTGTGTACAAGGCCGTGCTTTCTCTCTTTGTAATCTATTTTCCCCTACACGCACTTAAAAACCTAGTTTCTGCACTGAATCTAGCTTGGATCTCTGGCGTACACACACACACACACACACACACACACACACACACACACACACACACACAAGTTCACGTTTTCTGCTGCGGTCTATGTAAATTATTCACTTTCTTCTGTGCAGTGAGACGCCCCACTGAAACCACACGCTGCGACATGCAGAACACACACAGAAAAATACTACCTGCTATAGTATTCACAAAAACACACACATGCAGCAAATATAGCATTACATGTTATACACGTAAACAATAAAAAAAAGCAGAACATTTTTAACCTTTAACACACACACATACAGTTGTGTTGGGTTGAAGGTCATCTCTAAAAGCTCTGTCTGAACTCCTCTGGGGTCTGAGCATGACCAGTGACCTTGAGACCTTATGCTTTTACCGTACTGCATTATGGGTATTGACTGGGTCTTGGGTGGGAGTGAGTTTGTAGTAAGTCTCACACGAATAAATACACAATGTAGTCAAGCGGAAACTCTCATAAACTAGTCTGCTATGCTACAGTCTACTCATGCTTGTAGTCATAGCAGTAGTTAAATTACTGACAAAGTAGCCTTTAAAAAGTTAGCTACACAAAAAGCTATAACGTAAGTAATTGTTTGACTGTACGTTTAAAGTTAATCTGAAATGCTGTTTACAGCCTACTTTTTTATTTCATAACATAACATATCTAGGAGTAAATAACGGATATTTTGAGAGTAAAAGTTAGGAGAGACTAGATTTTATCCAGAAAAAATGTATCAGATGGTGAAAAGTAGTAAATGGAGAGTAAGAAAATACATTTTTAATAAAAGGTTAAAGAAACATTTTTTTCCTTTTCCAATAATGCAGACCAATGAATTGTTCATGATGAAACCAAAAAAGGTTTATTTGAGAAGTATATAATTTATTTTGATTTAATTTTTAAATATATAACTACTTTATATACACTAACGTTCAAAAGTTTGGGGTCAGGCTAAGATTTTTTATTTTTGAAGGAAATTAATCATTTTATTTAGCTAGGATGCATTAAATTCATGAAAAGTGGCAGTAAATACATTTATAATGTTACAAAAGATTTATATATTATAGAGAAAAATATGAAACAGCACAACTGTTTTCAACACTGATAATAATAATAAATGTTTGTTGAGCAGCAAATCAGCATATTAGACTGATTTCTGAAGGATCATGTGACACTGAAGACTGGAGTAATGATGCTGTGATCAAAGCTGAATAGCTTTGATCACAGGAATAAATTACATTTTAAAGGGGTCATATGATGCGATTACAAGTTTTCCTTTCTCTTTGGAGTGTTACAAGCTGTTCGTGAATAGATAAGATCCCTAAAGTTGCAAAGACTAAAGTCTCAAACCCAAAGAGATATTCTTTATAAAAGTTAAGACTCGTCCACACCCTCCTGAAACGCCTCGTTTAAACACGCCCCCCACATGTCTTAAAAGTGACAATCACAAAGAGTCTAAGCTGCGTGCAGGAGTGTCATATAGAGCTGCAAATGTTCATGCAAAGAAAGAAGGCATAACTTTATTGTTGCTGCCGTCGCCGCCACCATGTCGTGAAGACGCTGTGTGTTTCGCTGCGAAAGCGAAACTACTTTGTTTCAGAAATCAGTGGTTAAGTTGTATTTACAACACTGTTCCAGAAGAGTTCAACCCAAATATTCAGATGTGTGCAACGCATTTTATGGAGGACTGTTTCCTGATCCTGGGAGAGTAGACTACAATGCCGGCTGTTCGGACTCACAGACACAAAGTACGTTTTCATATTTAAAGAATTTGACACTGATGATTGTTTATAATGGGTTTTAATGTTTTTGTCTCGTCGCTCCTGACGGGACACGGCACCACAGTATGTTAAGGGGCGTAACATTTCCGTCACACGCTTGAGATATTCGGCTAATCACAACGCACTGGATAGCTGGCCAATCAGAGCCAGAGCATGTGAGCGGAGCGGAGCGTGAGCGGAGCGGGGAGCGGAGTGGTAATGCACCGCTCCGCTTCGCTCACATGCTCTGATCAGAGCACACCTCGCTTTTCAGACCGATGAGCTTTGTAAAAATCGACGCATTTCAGAAAGGCGGGGCATAGAGGAGAAACAATAATGTACAGTATGTGGAAAATAATGTGTTTTTTGAACCTTAAACCGCATAAACAGTTCTATTTTCATTACACCAAATACACAAAATAATGTTCTTTTTAGCAACATCATATGACCCCTTTAAACATATATTACAATAGAAACACTTATTTTGAAATTGTAATAATATTTCACAATATGACTATTTTTACTGTATTTTTTTATTTAATAAATGCAGCCTTGGTGAGCAGAAGAGACTGTTCTTTCATTAACATTAAAAAACTTTTGAGCAGTTGTGTATACAGTATATGCAGTATTTTGTTATTCCTGAAACGCTATGCAAGTATCTGAATGCAGATGCTACACATGCTCAGTTTTGTGCGTTGTTGCTTTCTGAAACACAACAAAAGCACTGCATAAGCATTTGCATAAACTGTCTTCGGCATTCAGTTTCTCTTTCACTTCAACCACTGACACTGCAGAGCAACAATTCGAGCAGAATCCACAATTAGTTACAGTCAACATGTTCAGAGCAGTTACCTGAATAACAACACAAAAAACAACAGCTTAATAACAGGAATCTCTATCACCCGCTATGAGCACTGAGATGTGTCACCGTCACACTAACACAACAACACACGTCATGTACAGTAGACACTACTGAAAAATGCAGTTAAGCTAGTGAGCAACTGGCCTGAATGGGAAAAATGTGTGGATAGACAGAATAAAGGATGGGAATGAGTGTGGCTGGAGTTTGAATGAGTGGGAGTTGAAGGAATCGCAGAGGGAATACCACTCTCACTGAAGCGTGACTGAAGAGCAAACCAGACAGAGAGGAAGAGAGAGAGTTTAGAGTGTGAAAAGCAGCAGCAACACTGAGAATGCTATTGATTTATTTTTTTGTTTGTTTTTTTTGGAAGTGGAATGAAACCAAAAGTAACGGTTGAATCAAAACACTGTGATTGTGATGATTAAGATAAACAAAAGATTGATCTGTTACTCAACTAGTGTTATATGTCAACTATTTAAAAAAATTGTTTCATTTATTGTAATAAAGCTGAAATAAAATACAAATATTAGGCAAAAAACTTAATTAGAAATATTTGACTTGCAACTAACTCATAAGTTAAAGTACTATAATTACTAAAACTAATATATTTCTATATAGCTTACAATAAATATATAGAAATATATATAAAAAGTAAGTCAAATCACAAACAGTGTGATTATGATGATTAAGTTGAATGACTGTTAATTGAATGATCAGTATGTTACTTGAAGCCTGTTGTTAACGTGAACTAAAACAACTACAAGTTGTTTTTATTGAAATAAATATTTAAAGATGATTTATACATTTTTAATTAAAAAACAAAAACCTAATAAAACAAACTAAAATTGAAATGAAAACATAACAATTAAAGCTAATTAAAAATATTAATAATTACTATAACAGTATATATACATAATACTAAAATAAATAATAATAAAACTGATTGAAACAAGAAAAAAAGATGAATTATGCAATAAAGCAGAGAAAGCCACAGAGTCTTTGTATTAAGTCAGTTTGAGCCGATCACAGCATGTACATTGATCTCACCCTTCAGACAAATACATTTACAATAAACAAATTAAACTCCATCACGTCCAATTACAGAAGACACAAACAGAAACAGACACACACGCTGAATGGGGATAAAAGGGGGCATATCACAAAATATTATTTTAAAATAAAGCTAATTATAATTAATATATACTGTAGACAAACCTGAACTCAAACCCTTTAAGTTAAGAAAACTTTAAGGACATTTACATGATCTATGAAGCATTTTAATCTTTCAAAACATCTCCAAAGGAAGATTTAAACCAATCGGGCGGAGCTTAGCAAAGGGTCAATTGAATCTAATGGAGATTTACAGTAGCTTGTTGCGAAGCTAAGAATGTGTCGCACAAAAAAAAAAAAAGTACTGTAGAATGATTTTTCATTAGATTGATCTATTTTCTGTCAGAACAGAGCACAACCAAAGGGTCAGTTTACTTCATTCGATTTCTCTAACTGCTCTTTATATACCTCCATCTCTCTCTGCTTTCAGAGGGAATTAATGGCTCGGAATAAGTTGCTGGAAATGTGTGTGAGTGAGAAACCAGACCAAACCAAATCAGAGAATGAGAGCGTTCCTGGCGTCTGCCGAGTCTCACTGTGGATTCATGTTTGTTTTGTTTGTTTGATTTGCTCATCGTAAAACCGCTCACATAATCCATAACTCGCAGAGAAACTGAGAGAAAGACAATCAGAACGATCCAATTACAATTCTGATTCCAGTTAGATTCAAAAATAGTGTGATGTCATCGCAGAACCTTTTAAATTCTACAAAGAACTTTTGATTCTCTAGGTTTTAGAAAACCATCAAAGAACCCAGAATCTAAAACAAAAAAAGAACCTATAATGAAACATCATGAATTTATAATCCGATGAACCATAGACCAACTCAAGAACCCTAATCCTATCCCTTTAAAAAAAATTATGTATCTTTTAGTAACCTAAGAACTAAGAACCTTTATTTTTAAAGACAACAACCCATTTTACCAAATATTAATTAGACAAGGGCTTGAATTTATCCATCAGGAATGGACTGCATTGTGAAAAGTGAACATTACATACCAGAATAGAGTCAGATCTGAATGCAGTCGATCGTAGGAAGGATGAAAATGTTGTTCTGGGAATCAGGCCATAATTATTTAACAGGATTTCCATGGTCGTGGAAAACAAATGCGACGGAATTTGAACATTGTGATTTCCAGACCTGAAAAAAAAAAACAATCGTGAAAAATAATCAAATATTCAAAAGGCATGGGAATTTCTGTAGTGTATTTAACATTTTCCAGTTACACTCTGTTATAAAATATTCAGTCAGCTAGAAAGTGCAATTTGTGAGTGCAGTCTGAAATGATTTTTACAAATCCTTATCCAGTAATCACAAAGAACAAAAAACATGAAAAAGTAATGGAAATTCAAAGGAAGGCTAAAACCAGGAAGGTGAGCGGGATATAAAGACTGAAAGTCAAGTTCATCCTCCAGAGCATCTGTACATACTGTATCCCAATGGAAACATGACTATTTATATTTGCTGTTATTGAAGTAACCTGTATTAATTTACTGCATTAACAAGTGGCAGGACTGTAGAAAAGCTACATTAGTCGCCTAAAACAATGATTATGAGCTATAAAATTGGGTCAGTTTTGAAGAAATGTTGACTTCAACTGCGTGAAGCCTGACATCTCTCTCTTTTTAAACGAAACCGTTTATTGAAACTTTAGACATAAAAATAAAGGCAAATGTTTGGACAATTACACTTTGCTAAAAAAAAGTATAAACTATCAATAGATGACAAGGCATGTAGTGGATTGTGTCATGTTGATCATTTAGAGGCTATAGAAATTGACGTATCAAATATGATACAGTAGGCTTTACAGAGTTAAGAGTGCACTGGAGTGTGTTTTACATTCTGAGCTGATATGAAACTAATCAGAGAATGTGAGCACAGCATTTGTAGACATACGTGAGAGGTGCGGGTAGCAGATGTCCCAGCTGCTCACAGGGCACTACAGAAGGCCCTTATCCCAGCAGGACCTCTGCTCAGGGGAACAAACACACACACCACACCACATGAAACACACCGATGATCCCACAGAAAACAACTTCAGAATGACTTAACAAGGTCATATCATGGCCAACTGGATTGTTCTTGCTCTTTTGAAATAAGTGCTTGACTCTAATATTGAGATTTGTTCAAACTAAACTGCAAAAATGACTCAGAAATCATTATGGTCATGACATCACAATCACATTACCATATGACCTACTACTTTTACATATCATATGAAAAGATCATAATGAAAGCTTATTTCCACCACAGAAAAAAAAAACTGAAAAAAAATAAATAAAATTGCTCACAATTCTGTTTATTAATTCTGACTCCTCTTCTCAGTTTTATATCTCACAATTCTGACTTTATATCTTTCAATTCTGAGAACCGCGAGGGATAAGTCCAAATTTGGAGAAATAAATTCATAATTGTGAGAAAATAAGTCATGATTGTGAGCTAAAAAGTCACAATTACCTTTTTTTTTATTCCATTGCAAAAATAAGCTGTTTGCATAATGTTGCCTCAATAGTTTCATTTTAGCAATTCTGACTTTTTTCAGAAATACAAAAAAATTAATAAATTGATACTTATAAACTTTCGCAATTACCTTTTTTTATATAACAAGTTTGTAACTTATAACTAGAAAAAAGTCTCAATATAAATTCTGAATTGCAAGAAAAAAGTTGCAATTACATTTTATTTTTTTTTATTTGTTGGAAGAAATAAACTTCTATAGATCATAGATGTTTTTCTAAAGAACTAGAGAATAAAACTGTTCTTTGTAAATGTATCGCATTAGACTGTAAATTGGAGCTTTTCAATCTGAGATTTTTATATTGCACATTGACACACAAGGTATAAATGATAAATCATAGACCACATCACACTCCAGACTGCCAGACAGCTCAACCTAGACCACTTTAGTACACACTAAACCACATCTTGGAAGAGCGATGGTGTCAGAGAACGAGGTTAAAGGAGATGGAGGGAAGGAGAAAGAGGGGGAAAAATGTTCACAGGCTGTGGAAAAGAAAAAGCGAGAAAAAAAAGAGTGTGTGAGAGAGATAGATGAGGGTTGGCTCAAGGTACAGGACGATGTTGTGAATATTTGATGCTGATGGATCCGTGTTCACTCCAGCGGAACAAACTGGATTGAAGCTCGACAGTAACACACACACACACACACTGTGCTGCTCAGGTGGAAGAGTCTAATTTAGAATCAGGGCCATTTGGTCTTACACAAACGCTCATTTCTGCTTTACTGGGCCCAATCTACAGCAGCACACCTGTGTTCATTGCTCTTGATGCATTTCCACCTGCCAACACACACTCACACCTGTAATTTATATCTCGGAAAACATCGGCCCTGCTTGAGTGCAGCTCACACAGGAGGTTTGAAATGCTTCTACTGGTCTTCATACTGTACTCATTCATTTCCTAATGACTTTGCCACATTAAATCATTAAATACCAAAATGTCATAACTGTCTAAAATATTTCTTCTCTGCCCTTTTTCTTCGAAAGTAAACATTTTGGAAAGTAAGTAATTAGAATCAAATTCACATGCACATTAATATAAAAATGGACATTTATGTTCACAATCAAATTCATTTTAACATTGATCAGTGTTATAGTTAATTAAAACTAAAATATTAAAAATAGTTTTAGTTAATTGAAATAAAATATAAATATTAGGTAAAAACAAATGTTAAAAATGTTGCCTTGCCAACTAATTGAAATGAAATAAAATTAAAATTGAAGTACAAAAATTACAAAATTTGAAATAAATATAGATTAAATTGAAATACCTTAAAATAGCACATACAATTACTAAAATGTAAACTAAAATACTTTTAGGTATTTGAAATAAATTTGAAATAAAATAAAAGTATTAGATGAAAAACTTTGAAATAAATAAAAAGCTAAATAGAAATATATTTTAAAAAATCACATAAAATAACTAAAACTTTAAATAGTTTTAGTTACAATGAAAATTAGAAATGTTAATAATGGCAATTAACTGAAATGTAAAAAAGCTGAAGTATTAAAATTGCTAAATTGGAATAGTAATAATAATAAAGGTAAAAATACATTTTAAAATATGAAAAATGTGACAAGCACTTAACAAAATGACTAGAAATTAAACTAAAATCTAAAAATAAACTGAACTGAAAAAATTTAAATAAACACTAATTCTAAATATTAATAAATACTATAATATTATATAAATGATACTAAAATAACACTGACGTTAATATTAACATTCAAATTGATGTTCAAATTCAATTCAAAATTTCAATTCACAATCAAAAACACATGAAATCATTCAGATTGGCTGTATTGGCAGGTCTGTATTACAGTACTGCTAAACGTCTGCCCGTCTTTCTGTCTTTCAGGTGTAAATGCAATCTCCACGCGTCTCAGTGTTTGTATGTGGACGGCAACTTACAGTGTCAATGTGAACACAACACGACCGGACAGGACTGCCAGCGCTGCAAAAAAGGATTCAAAGCCAAGACCTGGAAATCAGGATCATATTTACCAACACCCAACGGATCCCCCAACACATGTGAGTCAAATACACGTGTATTATCTTCCTTCCCTATGCCAAATGTTACAAAAAACACCTAAACACACACATAGAACCAGAGAAAAATCCCTAATTGTTGGTATAAAATGGTTATAAAATCAATCGCACCAGGTCTCCAGGAAGCAAATATCAGGTCCTCATGAATCAGATCAATCCATTTGATCATATTCTACTCCACAATGAAACAGAATTAATTATCTCTCAAATCATCCCGCACTACAGGACTCTCACATCTAAGCCCGTCGCACTGAAATCTCCTCATTATTTTCTGGGTTCAGAATTCCTCTGAGCTTCAGAGATCTTTACACTCCGACACACACACAGAAAGCAGACGGACGGTTATCCACCAGGATCTGATTTATCCCTGAAAATGTGGACAAAACGATCAGGAAGGACTCGCTTGTGAACTGAAATGAGAGATAAAACAAAAGCAAGACAAAGGGGAAAAAAGGCAGATGAGGACAGAGAGATAGAAGGAGAAACAGAGATGAAAATGAACACGAATTTCATGTTTCCTCCCTTCTGTACAGTATCCAAAGGGAGATCCTTTGGAACACAACATCCCTCCATTTTACAAGCAGCACTCATGATAAAATAATAATCTAGGGCAGCACACACACACACACACACACATGGGTGAATCCAGCAGACTGCAGATCTCAACTCGCTTCACTTACACACGCGAGCGCTGCAGAGCCTTTTAGACTTCACAGACCTGTCAGCTCACAGTAAGATCAAGACTGTTGGTGTGGCGGCCCAATTCCCAGAGAACAGAGAGGAGAGCAGCGCAGATGCACACCGCCACACCGGCATTCCAGCCTACAAAATGTTCCCAAACACACACGCACAGGTTCCTCTGTGGAGAAAACGGCCCAAATCTGCACTAATCACTGTCTGAACAGGAAACACTAGATCTGTTCCAAAACCTAGTGAGCTGCCTACCTAGACAGCTTTCCTTTGGTCAGAGATACCAGAATACCTCGATGCATTTCAACTAGCGCAGCAAGATTAGTTTCTTTTTAATATATGCATATATTTATTTAATATATGCTAATTCAAGTCAACATGAAATTAAAACTGACTATCCTTATTTTTCATGGAATATTGCAGTGTTTATTATAAATCAGTGTGTTTCACTGTTTCTTAATTTTACTGCCTTCATTTGGCCAAATTCTTTTGGCAAAAAAGGCCAGAATACCAAAATGCATTGCAACGAGCACAGTGAAAAATCGGATTAAAAATGCTGTTTGGGTGTTTTTATAATATATTTCAAATATATGCACATTTTTATTTAATATATGCTTATTAAAGCCAACATCAAAACTGATAATTCTCATTTGCATGGAATATTGCAGTGTTTATTGTAAATACATGAGTTTTACTATTTCTTGATTATGATTTATTTGGCAAAAAAGGCAATTTTAAAACTACTGTTTGATTATTTTATAATTCTCTAAATATATGCATATATTTAATATATAATCATATAATATATGCTTAGAGTCCGCATTACATTAAATCTGACATGAATGTCACAGTGTTTATTATAAATGAATGCATTTCATGTGTACGGCACTATTTCTTAATTATGCTGCCTTCATTTTGCCAAATTTTTGGCAAAATCGGCCAGAATACAAGAATGCATTACAACGAGCACAGTGAAAAAAAAAAACAGATTAAAATTGCTCTCTGATTATGTTTATGATCTAACTATTTAGTATATAATATTTAAAATATTTCAATTTTTAAATATTTCATATATGCATATATTTAATATTTATTTAATATATCCTCCTATGTATATATACTCTTGATGTTCCATTTCAGTTAGGATGCTCCCTTAGAAGGCAGCTGTCTATGTAGAAAGCACTCACTAGGTTTTGGAACAAAGCCCCTGACACACACTTTCTCTCTCTCTCTCAGGTTCTCAGGCGTTGGCTGGTTCTTCTTCTGGTTCCAGTAAGTACCGAACCCTCTTTCATCCTCTCTCCTCTCTCTCTGATATGTCAGTCATCCCTCGCTCTCTCTTTCTTCATTGTCTCTGTGCTCCATCCCTCGTTATGTCTTCTTCATTTTTCATGGGCCGCCCGTCCTGTGGCTTTCATCATCGGCAAACCGCTGAAACTAGCCGCAATTCAGCCTAACATCAGAGGGCAGGAGGAAGAAAGATAAAGAGAGATACAGAGGAAGGAACAGAGAGAAGCAGGAAAGATGACGTGATTCCTTGAGGGTTCAAACAGAATAAGAAATATTAGAGATTCACTCTGAAGACACGCCTACAGCATCACATGCACTAAACACACACAATATCAGCCCACATCTAAGAAGGGATTTCCCAGAAAACAACAGTACAGCTGGTGGGTCGATCTCAGACACAGCCCTACTGAAATTCACCCAAAAAAAAACCTAGTTACGGGAGTTATTGTTACAACAATAAAACTAAAACAATAAAAACTTGGTGTTGTTATTGTTGACTAGAACCACTAAAAATTATTTTTGTTAATTGAAATAAAAATAGAAATATTATATAAAAAAACTTAAAACTTAAAAACAAATGAAAATTAGAAATGTTGCCTTGGCAAATAACTGAAATAAAATAACTTTAAAATGTACTAAAATTGAAATAAAAATGAATTAAAGAGTAATGTAAAAAATTATTTGAAAGAACAAACACTAAATAATAAAAGTAAAAAAATTATAAAAATGGCAAGCATATAACAAAATTACTATCACTTAAAAAACTGAAAATATAAAATAAAAGCTAATTTAAAATATTAATACATACCATTAGAGACCTATCTTTCATATCCCATCATCAACTTGTTTTAAACGTTTTCCTAAATATGAATGATTTTCTATTGTGTGTAAATGTTTGTATATATAGTTCTTAATATTTTATTAATATAAATACTTATCAATATCAAAATTTAAATCAATATTTAAATGTGATATTTTAATTGAAATTAAAATATTTAAATGCATTTTATTTATTAATGATACAATAAAAATGAAAAATTTCCCAAAATGAAAGAAATTTATAGCGAGCTGGTTACCTAATGTTTATAGTGATTTTACAGTAGTAACAGAAACTATAATATCTACATCCTCAGAAGGACTATGTTTACCACAGTAAAGGTTTCTAATGGGTACCTCTACAAGAGGACGGTCAAGTGTCATTTCGCTACAAGTAGTTTCAGCTGTCTTTTAGATTAGATGCTCATTATTGCCGTTATTATCACATATACAGCAGGACACTGGAGCTGAGGATCCAAAATTCACTTTTTACCACACCTGACAAAAAAACATAAAAAAAAAGACACAAGTCTTAAAAACAGTGATTAACTGGCCAATTACTCACTACAGTTGCATTTGACGCTTGTTGAGTGTTAATTTTGGACCCTGGGTGTAGCTCCGTGAAGGTGGAGGTAGATCGAGGACGTGTTTGTATGCATGTGAACGTATTTCAAACACAGACCTGAAGGATCTCAAAGCACGTACAGTGGGGAAAAAAAGTATTTAGTCAGCCACCAATTGTGCAAGTTCTCCCACTTAAAAAGATGAGAGAGGCCTGTAATTTTCATCATAGGTATACCTTCAACTATGAGAGACAAAATTAGAAAAAAAAATCCAGAAAATCACATTGTAGGATTTTTAAAGAATTTATTTGCAAATTATGGTGGAAAATAAGTATTTGCAGAACGGTTTGCAAAACACATGCAGTTTAACTCTGCCAGAAAGTTTTCTCAAACTCGCTTGACTTTATGCGTTGTGGCGAAGCATGTTTCAAGAAATGCTGAGTAGATCCCTGCCTGTCCTGTCGCCGTAGTCATAGTCTAATTTTAAAACTGTCTGTGTTCCTGAGGAAAAGCACTTAGTGGAAGTGAAGCCCGGGACGCTGCGATGTCAGGACTTTAAGAGCGTTTGTGTAACGTCGTAAAGCTTTAAACGGCCTTCCAGCGACATGATGCTGATGCATCTGATGCATTCAGGAAAATGGGCATGATTCAGTACGGGAGTTAACAGGAAATTATGTCCTCAGAGCCACAGTAGAATTAAATTAAAAGGCAGCATAGCAGACAGAGTGTGTGTTAAAGGAATAGTTCACCCAAAAATGAAAATTTGTTGAAAAATTTACTCACCCTGAGGCCATCCAAGATTTCTTTATCAGATCAGATTTGGAGAAATGTAGCATTCTATCACTTGCTCACCAATGGCTCATCTGCAATGAATGGGTGCCGTCAGCATGAGAGTCCAAACAGCTGATAAAAACAAAACATCCCAGTAAGCCACAAGTAATTCACACCACTCCAGTCCAGCAGTTAACATCCACTATTAAGGTGTTTTTAACTTTAAACTGAGTACTCTATCCATAATCTCTGTCCAGTGAAAAGTTGTCTGCTCTGAATCAGGAGAGAAATCTGCACTGATCAAGCACTGTTTACTAGCCAAAACAGTTCTAAACAAATATGTGGGAGGATTTTGATGTGAGATTACTTTTTTTTCTGGAGGAAGCGTTATTATGGATTATGGACCCATATTTTAGCCAGAAACAGTTTGAAGTAAAAAAAAAAAGTCTTGATGGATTTCTTTCTTACAAACATGCAGCTTTTTGCTTCACAAGATGTTAACTGATGGACTGGAGTGGTGTGGATTACTTGTGGATTATTGTGATGTTTTTATCAGCTGTTTGGACTCTCATTCTGACGGCACCCATTCACTGCAGAGCATCCATTTTTTGAGCAAGTGATGGAATGCTACATTTCTCCAAATCTGTTCCCTTGAAGAAACAAACTGATTTCGGATGGCCTTAGATACATTTACAGCAAATTTTCATTTTTCGGTGAACTATTCCTTTGAGGCATCAACACATGGCTCTTTTTGGGTTGTGTGTGTGTGTGTGTGTGTGTGTGTGTAGCATATGGCCCAGAGAAATCAAACTCATAGATCATGTCCATGTTTTCTCTCCCCTGTAGTCTAAGGGTCCAAGGGTCTCCCACACAGGGGGAACAACACACACACAAGCACATAACATGCACACACCACACTTACACAAACACACACGCTCAAACGTACAAGAGAGGGAGCTGATATGTAGGCCAGTGTGTGTGTGTGTGTGTGTGTGTGTGTGTGTGTGTGTGTTCCTATTAATGTGTGCTGGATGAATGGCCTTCTGCACACACAGACGCAGGGATTATACGGTCAGTGTGTGTGTGTTCAGACAGGGATTACGAGGTCAGAGCGGCGAGTCTGATCCTCTGGCTGCTGGTTGGTCAGTTGGGCAAATAGCCACAAGAAGTAGAACAAACCAGTACACACAAACATTACAGGAAATGACATCACAGCAAAACACAGTCAGTGAATGATAAATTCGCTTTCATTCAGAAAAATGATCACGATTCAGATAAACATTCATTTTAAGTGAATGATTAATATGATATATACAAAACACACACACAAACATACATGATCTCTCCTCTTGACAGTCGTACACATGCATAATGATTTTGTGTCTTTATATGTTATCTTATGAACAACAAATAACAGGACATTATATGATAGGAAGAATAATCCGCATTTGACTTTGAATGGACTGCAGCATAAAATTAGACTCTGTCTTTAGACCTTGTGTTACTGTAGTTTCAGCTGCAGGTGTTGTTTTCAGATGCTTATTGTTCGTCTTTAATGCCAACAGTGACTGACACTTCAGCTGAAGAATTCACTACAGCTTTAACAGAAGCGCCAGCTTTGAACACAGGTGGGACAGTGTGACCCTCAAAGGCTCCCGTAGTTGTAGCGATAAGTAGTAACCTAGAATATAACGTGTAGAGTAATATACTAGGCGATATGAGGTACTATGCAAGTTGCTGCCTTAGTGCACTAGCAGAGCTTAATGATGATGTAATGTGCCTTAATCCAACAGAGCGCCATCTGCATCTACATGAGCGCACACACGCAAACACACATGCACAAACACATGCATACTGACAATCTGCATTAAACCGCAGCTTCATAATCTAACAGCATCTCACTTAAGACCTCAGATATTACAAATGTGCTCCGGTTAGATAAACTGATGACGCACTGGAGATGACTGAAATGACTGGCATCCTTTCTGTAATATGCTCAAGCAACATCAGCCACGTGTTTTTCTCATTCTTGACTTGTTGCACTGAACTGGCAAACGTGAAGACATTTTTATCTGAAATAAAATAGTACAAATATAACAATAACACTTATATATATATATATATATATATATATATAACATATAACACTGTATTTATGATAATAAAACGGCATGCACTGATTTAACGCAATAACTAAAGTAGTATTTTAGAAATGTGTTGTTACTACAAACTGCATCACATTTTCAAAAAATAGTGGGCAATATCAGGGTTGTGCGTCATTCAAAATAGAGTTGAAAATGAAATTCCAATTTAGCTTGTGAATTTAATGTATCAAACAGGATGAACTGCAATTCATATTTGAAATTTCAAAGTTGACTTTAAAGTTTATCAAAACAAACTGAATGTTTTTAGTTTAAAAGATTCTAAAAAACTTTAAGTTTAAAGGCAGTTACAGTAGATAGATAGATAGATAGATAGATAGATAGATAGAACGATAGATAGATAGATTAAAATATTCTAAAAGTCTAAGCTTGAAAGCAGATAGAATGATAGAACGATAGAACGATAGATAGATTAAAATATTCTAAAAGTCTAAGCTTGAAGGCAGATAGATAGATAGACAGACAGACAGACAGATAGATAGATTCTAAAAGTCTAAGCTTGAAGGCAGATAGATAGATAGATAAAAATATTCTAAAAGTCTAAGCTTGAAGGCAGATAGAATGATAGAACGATAGACAGACAGACAGACAGACAGACAGATAGATAGATAGATAGATAAATAGATTCTAAAAGTCTAAGCTTGAAGGCAGATAGATAGATAGATAGATAGATAGATAGATAGATATTCAAATTCACTCATGAATTGAAAGGGAGCCGATTATTCTGAATTTTGCACATTCCTGCATGTTAAGCAGTATGCTAGTACCCCGTTCTGAATATTTTAATACACAGATTGAACATGAATTGAATTCATAACCGCCTCTGCAGTGCAGAATGGGATTCCAGTTGACACTAGCGCCCCCCCCCATGTGCAAACTAGAATATATAAAATGCAAGCAGTTTTGTAACTAGCAGAGCTTAATGATGATGTAATGTGCCTTAATCCAACAGAGCGCCATCTGCATCTACATGAGCGCACACACGCAAACACACATGCACAAACACATGCATACTGACAATCTGCATTAAACCGCAGCTTCATAATCTAACAGCATCTCACTTAAGACCTCAGATATTACAAATGTGCTCCGGTTAGATAAACTGATGACGCACTGGAGATGACTGAAATGACTGGCATCCTTTCTGTAATATGCTCAAGCAACATCAGCCACGTGTTTTTCTCATTCTTGACTTGTTGCACTGAACTGGCAAACGTGAAGACATTTTTATCTGAAATAAAATAGTACAAATATAACAATAACACTTATATATATATATATATATATATATATATAACATATAACACTGTATTTATGATAATAAAACGGCATGCACTGATTTAACGCAATAACTAAAGTAGTATTTTAGAAATGTGTTGTTACTACAAACTGCATCACATTTTCAAAAAATAGTGGGCAATATCAGGGTTGTGCGTCATTCAAAATAGAGTTGAAAATGAAATTCCAATTTAGCTTGTGAATTTAATGTATCAAACAGGATGAACTGCAATTCATATTTGAAATTTCAAAGTTGACTTTAAAGTTTATCAAAACAAACTGCCCCCATGTGCAAACTAGAATATATAAAATGCAAGCAGTTTTGTAAAGCTCAGCACTTTGTGTGTGTGCGTGTATTCCATGCTGACTCTGGTTTCTCTAACCCGTTTCTATTACACTCACCCCGCAAATCCCATTAGATGCCCCTCCTGAACACCACTTCCCACCAGCTGAAATAGAGCCTAAGGCACTTTATACCACTATGGAAGCCCCGCCCCCTACCACACCCCCTTCTCATATTCTCAGTGAGGACACACACCACAAAGCCACACCCCTGGAGGAGGGGCCTGTTCACGCACATATAGAAAGCAGAGGTAATTTACGGGCACTAGTTTGTATGTGCTAGTGTTGTTAGTATGCTATAGAAGCATCTTTCAAACAGTCAGAGCACTGTAGCCAAGCCAAGAGCTCAGTGACTCTGCTGCCAGTAAGTCATCTACTCAAACGTACCCCTAGAGGATTGTGGGTAATGGCTCCAAAGCAGTGTGCGCAGTGGGAAATCAATGCTCAATTAGACAGTGTTTTCCCCTGTCAAAATATAGAGTGACTTTGCATCTTTCAGTGCAAAGCGGATTAGGGCGGCCTGCGAATATATATAAAACAAAGAACCACCACACACACACACACGCGCGCATTGATCGAAGCGCACATACGCACCCGAGGAATGAATACTGCATGACGTTTAACGAGTGAACGAGAACTCCAGCTTGAGCTCAGATCAGAAAACGTCAAGCTGGCATGAAAAAACGGAGGGGGGAATAAAGCACTCAGCTGAGACGCGAGACAGAGCAGCTCCTCGGATGGATTTAATAAAGGTGGAGATCTTTGAGATTCCCAGCAGGATACGACATACGTGTGTTGATGAAATTACAGCATGGTCGTTGTTTACACGCAGGAGTGTCTGTGTACCTCAAACAACACCAATCTGTCATTTGAGATTAATTGCTGTTTGGTTTGTCTGTTTAACGTCATATGCCACTTTTAATGTGTTTAGGTACTACATACACCCTTGCAACCAAATAGAAGATCACTCAGAAGGGCATTCACTTTAGTTTGAAACTAGATTCAAATTAAGACTCACATCAATAAAGCACAGACATAAATGAAACCAATAACTGCTCTTTAGATGTTTCCATTACACAGCTGATTCCATGAAATGCAAAGAAAACAAATGGGTAAATGATTATGTGACTGAAAGATAAGCTTAATATTCATGAGATGAATAAAACTAAAAATTACTAAAAATATTACATACATTAAAAAAAAATATATATATATATATATATATATTTCTAAGAGATTATTTCCGAAAATCTCTTATTTTCTAAACCTGGTCTGACTGGTGATTGAAAGTGCTGCACAAAGCAAAATTTTATACAAAAAAGTGGTAAAGATAACGGTCAAAAAAGTAGACAACGAAAATGAACACACAAAAGAAGAAGTTAATATGTAATTTAGATTATTTCATTCAGATGTGACTTCTTGTTGGTTCTTTTTGGTGTTATGTCATTCTGACATAGCAAGATTTTTAAAGCCCTATAATGCCTAAGTGACATTTCCTTCTTTTTGATAAACTACAGTTCCTCACAGACATAATCACCAACCCAAGCACCCAGGAAAAAACATGTTTCCTGTTGAAAAAGAGAGGACACACCACGGAGAAATTAAGAAACAGCCCGTCAAAGGTATTGTTAGGCCATCAAGAGTTCTGGTAGAATTCTATTATTGTGGTAGATGTGGTTTTGGTGACCTTTTCCTAACCTGTAGTTAATAATGAAAAGTGTAGTAGAGACCACAGAGGAGTTTTGTGGTCTATGGTTGCTATAGATTAAGATCATTGTGATTGAGTATAGTGTGAAAGTGATGAATGTACCTATGATGAATGTACACAGGTTGTTATTTCTGGCTAGTCTGCTTGGTGTTCAATAGCTGTTTGTAAAGCACAACACGGTGTATGTGTTTGTGTGTACATACTAATTTTGTGATTATCTGAATGATTGCACCCAAGCATTCCCTATACCACCCCCAGTAGAGGATTCTGGGAAGGGTGAGGAGATTTCTGGGAGGAAAGAGAGGATTTCTGGGAAGCATGAAGAAGAGTCTGTTGGGCCAATGCCAGAATCTGCGGTGTCAATTCCAGAGCCTGTCAAGCCAATATCGGAATTTCATGAGCCAATGCATAAATATCATGTTCATAACTCAATAACATCCAATATGGTTCAATATCATGAACCAATACCGAAATCTCATGATCCAATAGTAAAACTTCACAAGCCAGTACCAGAATCTCATGAGCCAATAGTAAAACCTCATGACCCAATAATGAAACCTCATGAGCCTATGCATAATCCTCATGAGCCAACAGTAAATCGACATGAGCCAATAGTGAATCCTCATGAGCCAATGCATAAACCTCATGAGCCAACAATGAATCCACATGAGCCAATACTGAAACTTCATGAGCCAGTGCATAAAACTCATGAGCCAATAGTGAATCCTCATGAACCAATAGTTAAACCTCATGAGCCAGTGCATAAAACTCATGAGCCAGCAGTACACCATTATGAGGCAGTGCATAAACCTGATGATCCAATAGTGAGTCCTCATGATCCAATAGAGAATCCCCACAAGACGATGGCGAATCCTCATGAGCCAATGCTTAAACCTCATGAGCCAATAGTGAATTCACATGAGCCAGTCCATAAACCTCATGAGCCAATAGTGAATCCTCATGAGCCAATGGTGAAACACCATGAGCCAATGCATACACCTCATGAGCCAATAGTACATCATCATGAGGCAATGCATAAACCTCATGATCCAGTAGTGAAAACTCATAATCCAATAGTGAATACTTACAAGCCGATAGTGAATCCTCATGGACCAGTAGTACATCATCATGAGTCAATGCATAAACCTCATGATTCAATAGTGAATCCTCACAAGCCGATAGTGAATCCTCATGGGTCAGTAGTACATCATCATGAGGCAATGCATAAACCTCATGATCCAATAGTGAAAACTCATGATCCAATAGTGAATCCTCACAAGCTGATAGTGAATCCTCATGAGACAATGCATAAACCTCATGAGCCAACAATGAATCCACATGAGGAACCTCGTGAGCCAATGCATGAAGCTCATGAGCCAGAGAAACCTCATGAACCAATAGTACATTATCATGAGTTAATGCATAAACCTCATGATCCAATAGTGAATTCTCATGACGCAATAGTAAATACTCACACACTGATAATGAATCCTCATGAGACAATGCATAAACCTCATGAGTCAATTGTGAAACCTCATGAGCCAATTGTGAAACCTCATGAGCCAATGCATAAAGCTCATGAGCCAGAGAAAACTCATGAGCCAATAGTACATCATCATGAGCCAATGCATAAAGCTCATGAGCCAGAGAAACCTCATGAGCTAATAGTACATCATCATGAGCCAATGCATAAACCTCATGAGCCAGAGAATCCTCATGAGCCAATAGTACATCATCATGAGCCAATGCATAAACCTCATGAGCCAATGGTGGAACCCCATGAGCCAATGCATAAACCTCATGAGTCAATAGTGAAACCTCATGAGCCAATGGTGAAACACCATGTGCCAATGCATAAACCTCACGAGTCAATAGTACATCATCATGAGCCTATGCATAAACCTCATGAGCCAATAGTGAAACCTCATGAGCCAATGGTGAAACACCATGAGCCAATGCCTCATGAGCCAATAGTACATCACCATGAGACAATGCATAAACCTCATGAGCCAACAGTACATCATCATGAGGCAATGCATAAACCTCATGAGCCAGTAGTGAAATCTCATGAGCCAATGCATAAATCTCATGAGCCAATTATACATCATCATGAGGCAATGCATAAACCTCATCAGCCAATAGTACATAATCATGAGGCAATTCACAAACCTCATGAACCAATAGTACATCATCATGAGGCAATGCATACACCTCATGAGCCAATAGTACATCATCATGAGGCAATGCATAACCCTCATGAGCCAGTAGTGAAAGCTCATGAGCCAATAGTACATCATCATGAGGCAATGCATAACCCTCATGAGCCAGTAGTGAAAGCTCATGAGCCAATAGTACATCATCATGAGGCAATGCATAAACCTCATCAGCCAATAGTGAAACCTCATGAATCAATATTAGAATCTCATGGACACATACCAACACAGCCAAAAAGGGAATCTCATAAACCAGTACCAGAGTCAGAGACAATGCATGGATCTGTGCTGCCAAAAGTAGAGACAGTTTCATCAGTACACATGCCACATGAATCAGTACCAAAGCATCACATCTTAGGACCAAAACATGAGGATATAAAGTCAGTACTACAGAAACCAAAGGAGTCAGAAGAAGGAAAGTCAAAAGAAGAGGAGGAAGGGTCTCATAAACACACAGCTGTTGAAGGTATGGCTCAGCTGGTAGTTTCAAACGGCCTGTAGTACAGAATGTAGTATAAACCTGTGGATTGCTCAGTTCTTCTCTTTGCTCGTCTAGATCCACACAAACACTCAGAAGAGCATGGTAAAGGAGAGGGTGAAGTAAAACCCATTCATAAGTGGGAGAGAGAAGATGAAGAGAATAAAAAAGGTATCCATGGTGTGAGGTCAACTTAGAGCACATTGTGTGGCTGGTTAAGTCTATCACTGCGTATGCATAGTAGTCATTAGAATCCATATTAGCAAGGAGCTGCATTAACTTCTGTAGCCTGCCACTTTAGACTGTATATATATTATAGTCTATATGGTTGCTAGTGATTTTTTGTCCCTGTTAAATGTCTCAAACAATGATTCTATTCCCTCCCTTAAGCATGTGGATGGATAGCTGGAGATTTGCTTGTCGTAGACTCGATTTGCTTTGCTTGTCGTAGTAGGTTTCTAGATGAACATATTGTAAAAAAAATAAGACTTTTCATTCTCTGAAGCTCTTCTAAAGTTCTTACTATCTGGAGGGCAACAGACCGTACAGCTAAAAGGCATCATATATGACGACTTCAAAGGTGAGAAAGAAATTAAAATGAGCTAAGAAAAGGTAGAAAGAGATTTCAAAGTACAATGTCACAGTATTTAAAAGAATGGGGGAATGTTCTAGATAGAAAACTTTAACATTCTAGATTCTAGAACCTTCGACTCAAATGGGTTCTAGAGCTCACCGTAGTTCATACAATTTAAACACTAACATGCTTTAGTCTCTAGAACTGAAGTTAATGTGTTGTGTGGAACTGTGAGTTGTTTAGAAGCACTAAGTAACTAAATAGTTCTACTCAGAACGTTAGTGTTTCTGAATTAATTACAATTTTTCATTTAGCAGATACTTCATTGATGTACTGTAGAAATGTCATGCTGCCGCATTTTTTTAATGAATCAAGCAGAGTTATAGAACACAGTACAGAATTTTTCAATAGACCTTAGTCAGGGTACCATCACATTTTAGATTTTTTTTTTTGCCTTTATTGTGACAGGACAGATCAGAATTGACAGGAAGTGAAGTGGGACAGAGAGGGGGGCGGGATCGGGAAAGTTCCTCGAGTTATGATTCGAACACGGGACGCCCATAGCGTAACAGCACTGTATTTCGGCACACTGCCCTCAAGGCTATCGGCGCAGACATATTTAATTTTTGACAGGAATGAAAACAAGGCTGTCAGGGATAGAAGTACAGTGTTTTCAATCGATTGTACTGTTGTTTAAGAACATACCGATTGTCAACTGACCAAACATCTTTCCAAAAGACTTTCAGTAGACAAAAATTCCACACAAAAAAGCGTTGAAAGTTGTGAAAATTATTTGTGATCTTCATACAGCACATGCACTCACAGCCTTGTCTTCAATATGCCATTGAACTTACTAAGGTCTATAATTGGGCTTTAGTTCAATGGAGGTACAGGTAACTGTGCAGAGTTCTAGAACACGTTTCAGTGGAGATGTGAATTAATGGCTAGTACTTTAGAAAGTTCTAGAACACGTGATGTTGAGCGTTCAAAAACTAAAGACTCGCTGAGTTTGATGTTTCTCAGCATGTCACTCCCTCTCTCCAGCGTTCTAACTCTCATTAATCCCTTCATCCCTGCTTCTCAATATAAATGTGTGATATATAAGGTAAGTGTGTTGTGATCAGCTTGTGTGTGTGTGTGTAACTCTCATTTATATTTCATTGATTTGCCTGTTCCTATGTGCTGAGACAGGCTCTGTACTGAGTTCTCGCTCTCTGGCTTTTAAAGTGCACATAAATATTTGAAAGGCACGTCTAAACTGATAAACAATTCTGAAATAGCTAAGAATTCGTAAAGCTTATTAAATGGTCTGGTTAATATGCATTTACACATGCATTTGTATAAGTTTACTTGTATATTAAATTGTTGTGCCTTTAATTGTGCTCAAACTGACACATACTGCAATTGCAACATCAGGAACATTAGATTTAGCTAAAAAAAATTAAAAGTACTGAATTTATTTGAAATAGAAATCTTTTGTAATTTTCTGAATGTCTTTACTGTCAATTTTGATCAATTACATGCATCCTTGCTCAACAAAAGTAGTACTTTCTTCCAAAAAATACATCTTACTATGTACACCTCCACTTTCTAGAACCTCGTATCTGTCACGTTGAGGTCAAAATGCTGTGTAACGCTTGGCAGGCACCGGGTCAGATTCTCAAAAAGAGCGACACTGAATGTGGTTCATTGATGCACTAGACACTGATTCGCTGTGAGTGACAGAAAGAAACAGACATGAGAGAAAGATACAGGACAGGTGTGAATGGGAACTGGGAGAAACCCAGCAGTTTGACAAAAAAGATCTGCTTCAGAAGACGGAGAAACAGCTGTTTTAGAAAAACATCTGTCATCAGATTTCCCAACATCCCTGGAGCACACGCACACATACACACGCTTACAAACGCCACACACACATACACACACACGTGCACGAGGTGTGGGAAAGACTCCCGTAAGAGTGTGTGAGATATCGCCCTGTCAGCAACACACACAACACCCACACACACATCTTCATTTCAGCCGTCAATACTTTGGGCGCAGCAGGAAAGACACAAAGTGAAGCAAAAAAAAAGAGTCAATAGCTCTTCATTGATTCAGCATTGAGATTGATGTAGTCTGAATGTCATACTCTAACATTCACACCACAAAACTTCCTAGTCCACCCAGAGCATTTAAACTAAACTGCAAAAAATCGAATCGAATTTTTAAAATCATCATGATTCTGATGTCATAAGCTCATTAACATATACCCGCCCACATTAAGTGCCGTATTCAGCAGCTTGACTGACATTTCGCATCCCATTTCATCTCATTATCTCAAAAACCAGGAACTCTTCTGACTGACATTTTGCATCCCATTTCATCTCATTATCTCAAAAACCAGGAACTCTTCTCTCTCTTTTAACCCTTCTTTACTTTAAAATGTAAAGTGTTGACGTCTCTCTCTCATTGTCAGATTGTGAATGTAACGGACACTCGAATCGCTGCAGTTACATCGACTTCCTGAACATAGTCACGTGTGTGAGCTGCAAACACAACACGCGTGGTCAGAACTGCGAACACTGTCGCATGGGCTTCTACAAAAACACCTCTGCAGAGCCTGATGATGAGAATGTGTGTATCGGTGAGTAACGGTGTACGTTTTTATATCTGAAATGTGCACAAATGTTGTGCAAAATAAATTAAATCACTGGCTCAAGCAATACTGTATCTCAAACAGTATGAATGGCATTAGCAATGCCAAGGTCACGGGTTCAATTCCCAGATGCTAGAACTAATAAAAAAGGTCTTAAATACAACCCGTCGAAATAAATGTTGAATTTAACTTTAAGAAATTATGACAGAAATATAGTACCATTTTACATTACAATGTACTTCTCAAAAGAAATAACACTATTTTTTAAAATTTAAACCTCTTTTGTGTAGGTTTGTTTTCCAGAAATTAAAAATAATTTTTCAATTTTCGTTTGATCACATTTTAAAAGATTAATTAAATAGTTTTTTAAGCCTTGATTTGATTACCACCATTTCTGATAATAAGTGTGTACAAAATCAAGTAAAATTAAAACAGAATTTCTGAATGAATAAATAAATACAAATAAATAAATAATGTAAAAAAATCACAGTTCTATTATTGTAAAAATTTTAATAAATTAACAAGTTGTTAATGTTTTATGAACTCAATTAATTAGACGTGCTTTTAAATTCTTAACATTTTGATTAAACCATTAAAACAAAATTCAGAAAAAAATATCAAGAAAAACACTGAATTTAGGAAAATTAAAACAGATTTTTTTTATAGGGCCCAAAAATGTTTTATTAAAGTTTTGTTAAACTTTTAATAAGTTGTTTTTGAATTGTATACGTTTCATAATTTCAATTAATTAGACATGCCTTTTGATACCTTTTGAAAATGTAATGTAACCATTAAAACAAAATTCAGACAAATTAAAACAGGGAAAAAAATGAATCCTGAAAAATGAAAGCAAAGAAAATATAATTTGTGAAAATATAAAACAGAATATGAGAAAAATAAAAAATTATCATTGGGCCCTTTTAAAAGCTGTTGTACATGACCTTAATCTAATAGCAATGTCACAATTATTTATTGCCAATTACTGCAGAGTGAACCATACTTGATGAAATTGAAATATTTACAATTACAACACACAAAATTACAATATTTAATGCATCCACTAAGGCCGTAAAACTGAGGAGGGCAGTGCTATACAATGCACAGTCTTTGGTGGCTGATTCCTTTTGTCAGTTTTAGACACTAAAAGCAATTCAGCAAAAAATGACTCCGATTACGAGCGTTAATCTTTAAAGAGCGCCTGTCCCAGCAGTCAGGAATCTACATTAAAAAAAATAAATAAAAAATACCTAAGGAGACAGGAAATCCCTCTAATTGAAACAAAAAGAGACGTACTTGGAGAAAAATACTAAGGACGTAATCAGTAGAAAGTTATACACAGACAACTGAATAAGGGAAGAAAGAAAGAAAAAATGCAAGATGAAACAAAACTGCGCTGGACGCCACGGTCAGCAAAGTTAAACTGCAACATTATCATCCTGGGAGCGTTATATTAGAGATTCCCAGCGGTCCTCAAATAAACGTCCAGAAATAAACCCGGATGTGACAGCTCTTAAATCAGTGCGACGCTGAGAGTACCAGGATGGAGAAGGAAGTCCATCTGCCGCATGAGGAGGCAGGGCGCGGGGTAAATGAAAGCGTGCTGTGAAGTCAGCACAAATGAACTCGCCCTCATCGGGTGTGCGCCAGGTGCCAACATGGCACAGGATCAACACCCAAGATCTCCGTGAGGAGAACATTTACCTCATTCTGAGCTCACAATAGCACTGAGTTTACAGTGTCTATTTTCAGGAGTTCTCACGGAAGTGCAGTAATTCGTTCTAATGCAGTTGGCTGCAGCCCAATGCAAAATACTGATGTGTATAAAAATATCGGTAGATAGTTTCTAAAAATAAGAAAAGATCAAAATGATTAATTTGCAGCTACCTTACACTATAAAAGTGATACAATACATTAGATCTTCAAACAACAAAGTACTTATGAGATAACAGATGTTAGCATCATCCTGGTTCCCTCGACAAAAACCAATAGGATTTCTCCATCGCCTTTTATTTATTGCAGAAAATAAAATCTGTGACATAAAATCATTTATGATTCTTACACATTTTTTTCATCATGATAATCTTCAGGGTTTCTGCAGGTTTATGAAGGTACAGTACATTTAAGACTTTATTAAAATCTTTATAAGACCAAGTAAAGAACACAAATCTTGATTTAAGGATGTTTAGAATTGTATTCCTTTTTTTTTTGTGCAGTGTATGCAAAACTTCATGCCATGGCTTTTTTAAGGCTTGTTGCACCTATTAAGACATTTTAAGGCCTTATTTTGTGGAAGGGCAAATTAAGACCTTTTTAAGCCCAGCAGAAATCCTGACTTCACGAATGAACACAATTTTACAAATTGTGAAACCTAAATACAAACGCCAAAAGTAAAAAGCTAAACTCTGCGTTTGTGTTGACCACAGACCTTATTTCAGCTATTTACACAAAACCCACTGATTTCATGATGATGGAATTGGAAGTGCTAAAGTGCGGGTTTCGGCCCGCAAAAATACATCATCCCTACAGCACTCCTATACCCAGCTATTTTTAGATAACCAAAGAGACGGGAAATGCAGTTTGGTCAAGTCTGTCTCTTCATAATCCAGCTAAATGATTTTTTTTTTCTTGCACAAAATGCATAAAAACTAAGCTGTACCATCAACATTCACAATTATAGTTTATAACGATTAATGCCAATTTTCTTATGAGTTTAAAGAAATGTTCAAGTGTTTCCTACTGTTAATTAAGATATAGTGTGAAGCAAGTTCATTCAACTTATAAATACCATCATTCCAACATAGCTCGAACACAACATAAAACTATACTGTTGCTCAATATTAGATGGCCGACTGATATATCGGCCGATATTTGGGATTTTTATTTTGACAGCACTATAACGCCAGCATCTGAATGCACAAAACTCCCATTCTTCATCTTCATTAGTTTATCGCCATATTGTTCATCAGCCACCCTGCTCTCTAAGGCTACGTCCACATGAAGCCAGAGCTTTCCCTATCCGATCTTTTTTTTCCCCTCGTCTCAAGAAATATCTGCGTAACGAAACCACAAAACCGACACAAAACGATGTAGTATACATGCCAGACCAGTATGTGGCACTGTAATTCTGCCACAGATACACTAAAAACAGAGAAGAAGACTTGGACTATGCGCATAAACCTTGCGCGCGGTATACAAACGAACATGGAACAATACATTTATTAATCTGTGTTAATGTTAGTTAATAAAAAGACAATCGTTCAGTGTTTGTTCATGTTTTTCCTATACGATACAAAATGTATGCGTATACAGCTAAACGCGTCTCCGTGTGGACGGGGCCTAAGATATCAGCAACGGCCATCAAAACATCCACATTGGTCGACCACTTCTCAATATAAACAAATAGCATACTTATTCTTTCTAACCACAAAAAAGCAACTACACAATGCAAACAAAGCTTAAAAGTTCAACCTTTTCCCCCCTAACTAATTCTCTCTCTTTCTTCTCAGAGTGTAACTGTAATACGATGGGCTCGTTGCACGACCGCTGTAACGGTACCGGCTTCTGTCAGTGTAAAGAGAGCACTACCGGAGTCAAATGTGATGACTGTCTCCCCGGTTACTATTGGAAACAGGGCTGTTTCCGTAAGTACCTCCCAGATTCATTAGCCACTTCCTAATCAGACTTCATTCAACTCTACAATCTAATTAACAAATCAATGTCAAAGTGTGCAATCGCCTCTCCATTCTCCTCAGCCAATTTCAAGTTTAAATCAGATATTAATTGGCTCAGTCCTTTACAAGGCTTTTGTTTTGTTGCCGTTTGAAATAAAAGTCACAGTGTAAACAATATAATTACTAGTTCTAGCTTGCAGTCATAAGTTTTTACACAGTGGAATTAAAGCGGCATTAATTCTACTTTTGAATGACAGAGAAAGGAGAAAGAAGCTTTAAAGGAATAGTTCACCCAAAAATGAAAATTTGCTCACCTTCAGGCCATACAAGATACAGATGAGTTTGTTTCTTCATGGGAATTTAGAGAAATGTAGCATTGCATCACTTGCTCAGCAATGGATGCTCTGCAGTGAATGGGTGCCGTCAGAATGAGAGTCCAAACAGCTGATAAAAACATCACAATAATCCACAAGTAATCCACACCACTCCAGTCCATCAGTTCAAGTCTTGTGAAGCCAAAAGCTGCGTGTTTGTAAGAAACAAATCCATCAAGATGTTTTTAACTGCAAACCATTGCTTCTGGCTAAAATACAAGTCTTTAATCCATAATATTGCTTTCTCCAGTGAAAAAGTCATCTTGTCTGAATCAGAAGAGAAATATGCACAGATCAAGCTCCGTTTATAAGCCAAAACAGTCCAAAACAGCTCTAAACGAATATATTTTGTTCTGAGAGGACAACAGGGGATGAACTTTCTCACTGGAGTAAGCGTTATTATGGATTATTTCACTTCACAAGACGTTAACTGATGGATTGGAGTCGTGTTGTGGATTATTGTGATTGCTTAAAATGTGTAGTCACACCATCTACCAGCAATGTCACATTTTGACACTGGGCTACTAGTGACCATTTTACTTTCTGTTTAAAAAAAAATTAGCACGGTTTCTGATTCAAATGTTGGAATTTGTTCCAAGTTGTGTAGCACAAAAAAGGGGTGTGGTCTCATAATGAAGAGGGCGGGATTCATTTGATTTGACAAGAGTCTGACCCCTTCTCACGACGCATTAGATATTTACCGCACATCAAAACAGCATATTACTGGTGTCTAATGGGTTTGGCTATTTGTGTATTCAAATGATGTGCTGCCATGCAGATTCTAAGCAGCCCTTGTTCATTGGAAACTGGTTTGTGGGGTAATGATCACATTTGTACCTGGATTCCCATGGTGATTCTAGAAGCCCTGCGCACAGCGTTTTCCCTGTGATCCATCTTTAAGATGAAACAGGCCCATGGCCAGAACCGCTAGCACTGTGAGAAGGGAAAACAGAGGAGAATCCATCAGGGACACACTTCCGGAGCTGGATTAGTTACTTTCTTCAAATAGATTTGATTTGTTCTTGGGTTAAGTGGATCTGCATGCAGCGAGTATTTACTGGCTCTAGTAAATGCAGAGGATGAACCGTTTGGTTAATGGAATAAGTTTTTACATAGTTTAGGCAAGTCTTTCAGAACTTTTTGTATTACAATCTCATGACCTTTTCAGTTTTGCAAAAATTTTTTGACCATTTAACCCTTCACATACACAGTCTTTTCCTGGGTTATGTTCAGAACGGCACACTAAAAGCTTAATTAATTAATTATCTATATTATACACAATACACTGCCTACTATTTTTAAAGTCTTTTCATGGGAGTAGATGGGCACTGAGTGTTATTTTTTCACAATTTGCTTGTTGCAATTCACTGATTGGTGGAGATTTACCTGCAGAATCATGGGTAATGTAGTTTTTCACTGAGAAATCCACTGAAATCTTATACCATCAAAAAATAAATACTGTGACAAATATTACTTACCATTAATTATTCACTCTGGAAATTGAAGGTCAAGTCGAACATGTTGCACTGTGGGATTCAGTGCTCAGTGCAGTGTGGTATTCAGTGCTCAGTGCAGTGTAATGTAGTAGTAGGTCATCCAGGTATTATATGCATAGTGCATAGTGTAGTATGCTATTCTGAACATAGCCATAGTCATCCTCATCTTTATCATTTTCTGTCCCTTTTTCTCACACACACACTCAATTGTTCACTGCTGAGACAGTTTGGGGTCAGGTGTGCAGCACCTGGTCTCATTAGTACCCAGACTTCTGCGACCCATTGTGGCTTTTTAATGACACCATAAGCCCATGTTAAATATGACACAGATACAAGCCACTAAGCAAATGATCGTGGCTCTGTGTGTGATAGAGAGGCGCTGCACTACACTACCGGCCAAAAGTTTGGAATAATTTAGATTTTGAAAGGTTTTTGAAAGAAGTCTCTTTTGGTCATAAAGGTAAAAATATCAAATTGTTAAGTATTTTTACATCTTAAAAAAGCTGTGTTCTATTTAAATATATTTTAAAATGTAATTTATTCCTGTGATCAAAGCTGAATTTTCAGCATCATTATCCCAGTCTTCAGTGTCACATGATCTTCAGAAATCATTCTAATATTCTGATTTGTTGCTCAAGAAACATTTCTGATTATTATCAGTGTTAAAAACAGTTGTGCTGCTTCATATTTTTGTGGAAACCATATTTAATTTTGTTTCAGCATTCTTTAATGAATCGAAAGTTCGAAAGAACAGCATTTATTTGAAATAGAAATCTTTTCTAACATTATGAATGTCGTTATTGTGACTTCTGATCAATCGTTCTTGCTGAATAAAAAGGTATTGTATCCAGGGTTTTTTATGTTTTATGTATAGGGCTGTCAAGTGATTATTTAAAAAAAAAATCTAATTAATTAATAGTGTGCGATTAATTAAAGATAAAGTTATTATTAAAGATAATAGTTATCATTGTCTTAATTTATAAAAACACTGAATAGACATTACAAAAAAGTAGCTTTAGAAAGAAATATTTTAATTCAAAATACAAAAATACAAATAAATAGTTGATTTGTTGCTCAAGAAACATTTCTGATTATTATCAGTGTTAAAAACAGTTGTGCTGCTTCATATTTTTGTGGAAACCATATTTAATTTTGTTTCAGCATTCTTTAATGAATCGAAAGTTCGAAAGAACAGCATTTATTTGAAATAGAAATCTTTTCTAACATTATGAATGTCGTTATTGTGACTTCTGATCAATCGTTCTTGCTGAATAAAAAGGTATTGTATCCAGGGTTTTTTATGTTTTATGTATAGGGCTGTCAAGTGATTATTTAAAAAAAAAATCTAATTAATTAATAGTGTGCGATTAATTAAAGATAAAGTTATTATTAAAGATAATAGTTATCATTGTCTTAATTTATAAAAACACTGAATAGACATTACAAAAAAGTAGCTTTAGAAAGAAATATTTTAATTCAAAATACAAAAATACAAATAAATAGTGAAATAAGAAATTATTTAAAAAAAGAAACAATACTCTAAATAAAAAATTAAAAGCGCCAGTAGGTGGTGGCAAATCCCTATCTTAAAGGGGTCATATGATGCTGCTAAAAAGAACATTATTTTGTGTATTTGGTGTAATGAAATGTGTTTATGCGGTTTAAAGTTAAAAAAACACATTATTTTCCACATACTGTACATTATTGTTTCTCCTGTATGCCCC
>NW_015628031.1:852013-853357 GCF_001515625.1 Sinocyclocheilus rhinocerous
TGCAACTTTACAGATCTTCTTTATGCACCAAGAGCTTGTAACACTCCAAAGAGAAAGGAAAAAATGAAATTGCATCATATGACCCCTTTAATAAGTGAGTCATTCAGTCATTCATCGATTCGGTTCAAATGGCTGATTCATTCAGAAACTAAGCAAGTGACTGCCTTTATGAATGGCTCACTGATTCGTTTAAAAACATGGATTCATTAATGAAACACCGCTGTGTGTTGATCTGAGACGCACAACAGTTCTCCTAGGGATTTATTTTCGCTGGCTAAATTACTGACAATGTGTCTAAAATGTAATTATTCACACCTTTACATTATATTCATTTTTAGGTAAAAACTTCTATGTAAACTATTTTTGTCTTTCTATCAGCCAATGATAATTCCGAAAGAAAACACGCAGTGTTTGTTATAGTAACACATGCAACTTTCACATGCATCTGACTGACAGAAATGCGTGCTTGTATTTCAGCGTTGCTGATGATGTTATGGTTATTTTAGCACATAGTTTGCTCTGTAAATTCTGTTCAACAGCATTAAGTTGAAGAGGGTAGCCTAAACTTTATCACTCGACTGAATCTACACATGCATTTTAGGTGTTCATGCTCCGTCCACCTCTTTTGAATAAGCGCTGTAGCATATTCTTCAACCACTCAGGTATGTCAGTACGAGCCTTTTCAGGGGCTGTAGAAATATCCCCCCCGTAATTCGCACCCTGACTGGATAATGGTTTCCACAAATAACAAAAAAAGTGAAGCAGCACAACTGTTTCAACATTGCTAATAATCAGAAATGTTTGCTGAGCAGCAAATCAGCATATTCAAATGATTTCTGAAGGGTCATGCGACGCTGAAGACTCAAAATAATAAATTACATTTTAAAATAAATTAAAGAGGTCATATGATGCGATTTCAAGTTTTCCTTTCTCTTTGGAGTGTTACAAGCTATTTGTGGATAGATAAGATCCCTAAAGTTGCAAAGACTAAAGTCTCAAACCCAAAGAGATATTCTTTATAGAAGTTAAGACTCGTCCGCGCCCTCCTAAAACACCTCGTTCTAACACGCCCCCACATGTCTACGTCACGATGTGGGAAGATTTGCATAACGCCGCCCAAATGTTCACGCAAAGAAAGAAGACATAACTTTTATACTTGCTGTAGTATTGTTGCTGCCGCCACCATGTTGTGGAGACGCGGTGTGTTTTGTTGTGAAAGTGAAACTACTTTGTTTGGCCTTCCAAAAGAGGATGATATCCGCTTCGTCATGCCAGGAGCTGATCCGTGCTGGTTGCTGAGGAAATACATCAACTTCGCGCTGTAGATCGCCGGATCGGCTTTCA
>NW_015628031.1:856041-883316 GCF_001515625.1 Sinocyclocheilus rhinocerous
AAGGGACGTAACATTTCCGTCACACGCTTGAGGAATTCGGCCAATCACAACGTACTGGATAGCTGGCCAATCAGAGCACACCTCGCTTTTCAGACCGATGAGCTTTGTAAAAATCTACACATTTCAGAAAGTCGGGGCATAGAGGAGAAATAATAATGTACAGTATGTGGAAAATAATGTGTTTTTTGAACCTTAAACCGCATAAACACATTTCATTACACCAAATACACAAAATAATGTTCTTTTTTAGCAACGTCATATGACCCCTTTAAAATAGAAAATAGCTATTTTAAATTGTAATAATATTTCACAATATTACTATATTTTTGATCAAATAAATGCAGAGAATTTAAAAAAATCTTAATTATTCCAAACTAGTCTTAGAGAAAAACGGTGTATTTGCTTGAACATACCATAACTTTTTCCTCATGTTCTCCACAGCGAACGTGTGCGACGATGAGTTACTCTTGTGCCAGAACGGGGGGACGTGTGTTCAGAATCAGCGCTGTAGCTGTCCGCCGGACTTTAAGGGTGTTTTGTGCCAACAGTCGCGCTGCGAAGGAGGCAAAAAGTGCAACAGTGCCAGCGCACTCACGCTGAGCCTGGCACTTCTGCTCTGCCCGCTCCTCGCCACCCTGCTGGGCTCCGCCGCCTCCTGAGAGACCCCTGCTTCCCCACCAGCGGGCACCGAGAGGGCCAGATGCTCAGCATCGCCTTCTACAGGGTGCAGAACGCCCTGCAGGACAAGAAGAACGAGAAACAAAGACTCTGGAGGAGCTGGAAATCAATGGAAATCAAAATGTGCACCTCATATACGCTGAGGATGAATAATACCAAAAACACATACACTACACACACAATATCAACAAGAAGTGAGCTTCTTGTGCAATAGCTGCGAAATGTAATACAAACCCCACTTCCTTCACTCTGATTGGTCAATGTAGGGGGCGTGTCCTCACAGTGATCGGAGACTGTACGATGTTTTTAGGAAAGGTCCAGCTTCACGTTTTTTTTTACACTCGCTGCAGTTTTTAACATTCAGATGTATGTAACACGCGCTCACTGTTATTCGCTAAAAAGCAAAGACTATGATATTATTGTGATATTTGTTATATCATGACTATTAAGATTTTAGGCACTGTACTGCTGGTTGTTATAGGAATGTCTGTCGCCACAGTTAGAGATCATTGATATTTACGAAGTATTCGGGACACGAACACGCTATTCAACTCACAAAAGAAGATATCTAATCAAATGGAATTATTATAAACCCACATTATTTGACTATTTTTGGTAGAGAATATTTTTGTTTTGGATCTATATAAGAGGCAAAAGGTTTTATTACACTGTAAACTTTACAGCACACTATAGTACGAGAGTCTATAAGGTAGAGTTTACACTGTCAGGTATTACGGAGGATGAATTTACACACTAAAAGTACCAAGCAAAATTTATTTATTAGATGGCAAACTCTACTGAAATGTATGGGATGGGGTTTATTACACTTTATGGTGAACAGATTTACAAAACTAAAAGAACTGAATGAAATTTTATGACACTGTAAACATTACAGTAAATGTGACTGTTACTTGGCCATGTTTGAGTTGTTTCTGTGTGGATCATTTCTTCAGCACCACATAAAATCACATTTCATAGCAATAACTTTAAAAACACATCATTTAAGCATAATTCCAATTTATTCCAATTTTAAAACTCACTCTTTATGAACCGTAACGTTTAAGAAATAAATATGCTTGTGTTGTAATTTAAAAAATATTACTGTAAAAAGGAATAAAATGGTTTTCTTCACTATAAAAGGGAAGTAAAAACCTAAAATTATTAACAGTAATGGCAAAAAAGAGAAGAGGGTGGAGTAAAGAGCATTAATGTACATGAGGGTGTAACTGAGTTCTTTTTTTTAATACTGGTATGTTTTGATATTGTCCTACAGATTAGAGTAATTTCATCAAACAATATGTAATACTGTTCATGAAATATTGTTCAAACCATATTTCATCAAACAGCTAATAATACCAGAAAATACGCACTGGTGTTTATGCTGTTGTTTTCCTTCCAAGATGATGTCACACTTCCTATTGGATGATGTCATTAAGGAAATGGCTTTGGTTAGTTAAAAGCATTTTTACAAAAGATTAAGATTATAGAAAGTGATATTGGAGAAAAAGTAAAAACTATACTTTATAACAAATTAAATATAATTTTATTTGAAAAAGGGGAAAAAATAATTGTTAGTTTAGCACTTTACAAACTAGTGCAGCACCAAGGACATTAAGAAAAATTGCAACATGCACTTAAACCAACAGGTAAAATGATTTTTAATTTATTATTGCAACTACAAAAGCTAATATGTGACCCTGGACCACAAAACCAGTCATAAGGGTAAATTTTTCGAAATTGAGATTTATACATTATCTGAAACCTGAATAAATAAGCTTTCCATTGAACTAATATGATTTCCATCATTCAAATATACTGTATAATTGATAACAAACAAAACCAATATCTCCAAGAAATTGCATTTTGTTTGTAATAATTTGATTTTAAAAGGAGAAAAAAATTAAATAAGAATATTTCTTAATTAATTGTCAGTTTATCATTTTACAAATTATTAAAGAACGGGCAACAACGAAAATTGCAGCATGCACTTAAACCAGCAAACAAAATGATTTAAAATTCATTTTATTATCATATTGTGACTTCAGAAGCTACCTAATATGATTTCTATCTGTAAAAATGTAGAGTTATTTCCTCCACTATATTAAGACAGCATGGTACGAGTGACCCAATCAAATCTTCTACTGGCTCTTATATAACAGTCATAGAGGAACCCAGAGAGAGTTTTATATTTACTCTGGTCTATGCGTTCACCGGCTTTATGAAATATCTGAAAATGACACCCGAGCCAGTGAGACAACAAACAGAATGCTGCTCCAATAATGCAAAATTACAACAAAAGCAAAATTTGCTGGCCTGGCATCTTTCTGATGAGAGAAAAATGCTGCGTCACGTCACAGCAGCAGAGTGTCCTGCACCTGAGAGGATCAAGCTTTTACCTTAGTCAGCGGGCATTGATTACCTTCCTCAGAATATCAATAGTGCACACAGGGAGGATACGTCAAGATGGGTCTTTATGAGTCCAAAGCTTCATTCTCACCACCTTTAGTTAGAAACATGATTAGAACCATGAAGCGCATTCAAACAGGTCATAATAGGTCACCGTGGGAATGTGAGTGGCTAAATTACCTTATTTAACACATAACGATTTTAAACAATAGCAAATAAATAATAGCATACACCATTTAAAATAAACTTATTGCAAATGTAGGTAAATGTAAAAGTACCATCTCTCTATCATGGGTCCACCACAAAACCTCCTAACAACACAAATAAAAACTGCATTTCACAGGATAATAAGATTGAACCAAACTGAACTGCTGAAATTTGAGTCGTAAAGATTTTTCTGTGTAAATCTCTAAAGGATTTTACTGAGGTTTTTGGCCACACATTGTGTGGACCTGCACAGTTCTGTTTTAGGGAGTATAATATACAGTTGCTTGGCCCTAAAACTGGGGCAAGGCAAACTGGTGTAAACCTAGAAACATTGCGACCCCTTGTGGTGCAAAAGACACTGCACATTTTACTACTACTACCCTCAATTTAAAAACGGGTTTCTTCCCTCTCCTCAAATTGTCTTTATTGTTACACACAGGGTTCAAATCTGTGCAGGTGAGACACATTAGTTATGAAAATGTAAAACATAAACTGTCTACAGACATTAAAAGGAGAAAAAATCACATAAAAACACCCAAATCTGGGTGCAGTTTTTGACTCTGAGCTTAACAGTATGAGTAGTTATATGGCATGAATGCCAAAGTCATGTGGTCCAACCAACAAACAGAATTATGAAGAAAATAAAAGTAAAATATGAAGATAAGCATGAGGTACTTACCATAAAGGAGATGGTGCAATGGTTCCCTATGCTGTCTCTTAAATATCACTGACCATTCATACCTTTTTATTCATGTTTCTCCTTGGAGAGTGTGCATTTAAAGCCCACTCTCCATAAAGCAATGTATAAATCATACTGTTGTTATAGAAAATATAATTTAAAATGATATTTAATTGGGAAAGAGAATAAGCAGATATGTGTTATGTGAATGTGTTTTTCTATTTAAAACCGTTTTTAATTATATAATTTTAATTATAAAATCAGTATAACAAGTTAAACTGAAAAAATTAACACAAATTCTGCGATTTGTTTGTTTATTCTACTAGTATACAATATTCTTAGTAAGAGCTGATGATCATGTTATCCAGCATCTGAAAGCGACACAAAAAAGTAATAAATATTTATGTTTATTTTACATCTTTAATTTATCTAAAAAATCTTTACATTTTTAATATCTATCTAACCTATCTAAACTATCCTATCTACCTTATATGCCTATCTTATCTTATCTTATGTCTATCTTATCCTATATGTCTCTCTTATCTTATATGTCTATCCTATCTAATCTTATCTTATGTCTATCTTATCTTATCATCTGATATTTAAACCAAATCAAAAATCCTTCAAAATCATCCAAATGTATTTACCATAAACCAGTTGTGGAGACTGAGTTTCTCCAGTTCAATCCGCTGCTTTGGGTCAAACTGCAGACAGCGACAAATAATATCGCAGCATTCTATGCAGAAAGAAGAGAGAGATGTCTGATTATTACATCAAATTTACATTGAAATTCTATTTTGTATGCTTCAGATTTATAATTGTCTTTTGCTGAAGTGAAGATCTTACCTTTCGACAAACCATCTTTGGCCCAGGTGTTACTGTTAATCTTTTCCAGGACTTGTATTTTTGGGAAATCTCCACACAGCAATGCAAACAAGAGGATCCCCAGAGACCACAATGTCGCTGGTTCCCCGTGGTACTGGCCGGTCATCAGATATTCAGGAGGGCAGTACTCTCTTGTGCTCTTCACTATCGTGCAAGAAATGATTTGATGCCATTTGATTCACAACAGTGGATCCCATTTCTGTATGCTTCATGAGAGCTTGATTCACTCAAGAGTCCTGTGTGAATGGCCCTCAACTTATCACCAGAGTTTGAGACCCACTTCACAGCTTTGAGGAATCATACATACCAGTAAGGACGAGGAAATCACCACACCCAAAGTCAATTAATTTCACTTTGAGTGTGTCCGGGTTAATAAGAATGTTTTCCATCTTAATATCCCGGTGCAACACTCCACGTCGGCAGCATGTTTGAGCTGCGAATGTTGCCTGGCGCATGATGACCCATGACACATCTTCTTCAATGTTCACCATTTGCCGCAGGAGAAACCAGTTCAGTTCCTCAGAGGGAACGGGCCGCTCTAGGACCAAAATGTAGTGGTCAGACTCCACCCGCCAGTCCAGAAGCTGGATGATTTCCTCTACCCTGGGGCCTTCATTTGCAAGAATTTATTTGTGAGCAGAGTTCACACCATTTCAATGGTACACTAAGAGGGTTTGCAAAGGAGAGAGCGAGAAAAGTATAATAGGACAAAAATGATTAGCTAGATAAATATTGTAAGTAATGCATATTGATACCTGTAGGCCATCATCCAAACAAGTCGCTGCATAAACGGTTCCAAAGCCTCCTTCACCCAGCTGACTGCCAATTACGTAACGGCATTAATTTATGTCTGTTAGAAGATAAATAAGAGATGTAGACACAAAATGTCAATCAGTGACATCACTTACTTTATCTAAAATACTTTTAAGAGACTTTTCTAATTTATATATCAATTAAGATACTACACTGAATAGATGTTCCTTAAAATTCATTTTTCACACTCAATAACTATTCAAGTACATTTTAGTGGTCATTGTAAAATATACAACTTCACCTCATACATAAAAACACATTCAAATGACATTTTATTTAATGCTAAAAAAGTTAATTTCCATGTTAGTCATCAGTTGCCCTTAAACAAAGTGCATATCAAAGTCAGTTTAAAGCATAAACCGCTAAACTGCTAATTTAAGTATGCCTATGTGTTGGATTATGTTAAGTTAGCAAACTCACCAATAATTGTTGACTTATCCTGCAGCTGGCTTGACTGAGGTGGCACAGTGTCCTCTGTCTGACAGACTGTAGCTTGAGGAGCATCAACACTAGAGTAGACATGTCACAGCAAATTGAAGGGACGTCATCACTACAGCTGGACATGGCAGACACTGTAGCTTGGAGGACGTCATCACTACTGTTGGATGTGGCACAGGCTATAGTTTGGAGGACGTCATCAGTACAGCTGGACATGGCACACACTGTAGCTTGGAGGATGTCATCACTACAGCTGGACATGGCACAGGCTATAGCTTGGAGGACGTCATCAGTACAGCTGGACATGACACAGGCTATAGCTTGGAGGACGTCATCAGTACAGCTGGACATGACACAGGCTATAGCTTGGAGGACGTCATCAGTACAGCTGGACATGACACAGGCTATAGCTTGGAGGACGTCATCAGTACAGCTGGACATGACACAGGCTATAGCTTGGAGGACGTCATCAGTACAGCTGGACATGACACAGGCTATAGCTTGGAGGACGTCATCAGTACAGCTGGACATGACACAGGCTATAGCTTGGAGGACGTCATCAGTACAGCTGGACATGACACAGGCTATAGCTTGGAGGACGTCATCAGTACAGCTGGACATGACACAGGCTATAGCTTGGAGGACGTCATCAGTACAGCTGGACATGACACAGGCTATAGCTTGGAGGACGTCATCAGTACAGCTGGACATGACACAGGCTATAGCTTGGAGGACGTCATCAGTACAGCTGGACATGACACAGGCTATAGCTTGGAGGACGTCATCAGTACAGCTGGACATGACACAGGCTATAGCTTGGAGGACGTCATCAGTACAGCTGGACATGACACAGGCTATAGCTTGGAGGACGTCATCAGTACAGCTGGACATGGCAGACACTGTAGCTTGGAGGACGTCATCACTACTGTTGGATGTGGCACACAAAAAAGCTTCAGGGTTGCCATCACTATAGCTGGACGTGGCACAGACTGTAGTTTGGGGGACGACATTAATTAAAACGTGCAATGTGGTGATCACGATAACTTGTATTCTCATTAAAACACCAGATATGACCTTATATTCTTTAATACATGTAAGTGTATATGAAATTAAATCAGTATTAACAAAATACATTTACACTAAAAACAATTGCATAAATAATGTTACACATTGCACAAATAATGTTTTAAAATTATATTTTTGAATATAGAAATATGAAATGTTGGGTAAAAACGAAATTATTCTGTTATATATAAAACTAAAACCTCCAATAGGTGTCGACTTGTCTTAATAAGTAAATAATAGACATTCATTAAACCGATTAGTTCAAACAGCTTGATTCACTCATAAATGAAGTAAACACGTTATGAATGGGTTATTGAATCATTGAAAAACGCCAGATCGTTCAAGACTATGTTGACTGTTCTGTCTTGTTGAACATTTTCGTTGGCGAAACACAGCAAAAAGAGTCAAAATGTACAATGTTGTGTCTATTGACAGTATAAAGAACTTACCGTCTTTTGAACTGTTGTGTAAAAATAATATCACACTTGATATGCTGATATTAGTTAAAACAGTATCCACAATAACACAAAAAAGAAAAACTCCTCCAGGGACAATTAATATCCTGAATTTTGGGGGCTTTTCAGAAGTTATGCCAACGCGAAACTAGACTGCCAGGGCAAAGTTGAGCCGGCTGTATTGAGATGTTTTAATAGTGGTTTACTTTAACAGCAGTGAAAAACAGTGCCAAAGTTTACAGCAAACTTGATCCTTACCTGGTTGTCGCCAATGAGGCAGGAGCTGTTGATGGCGCTCCGCAGGGCGCGAGATTTGCGCGGGTTAACTGTGGCGCTGAGAAAGAGCGGGAGAGGTTCGCGCGGGACGTATATATATATATATTGAATTTTACGTGAATGAAAAAGTTTTTTTTTTTTTTATGCGGCACTCACAGTATAAAGATCCTAAATCATGTAATGTTTGGGAAAATACACGCCAATGAGGCAGGAGCTGTTGATGGCGCTCCGCAGGGCGCGAGATTTGCGCGGGTTAACTGTGGCGCTGAGAAAGAGCGGGAGAGGCTCGCGCGTCCCGTATATATATATATAGAATTTTACGTGAATGAAAAAGTTTTTTTTATTTTTTTATGCGGCACTCACAGTATAAAGGTCCTAAATCATGTAATGTTTGGCAAAATACAGCTTTCACAACTGTTTGTTTTTGTCCACTGAACATTTTTTCAGCAATCGGTATGTTGTTAAACAGCACAATCCATTGAACTCTCAATATTTTAGATAAGGTTACATAAGTTCACTATTTACTCATGTACATGTACTCTCTATTGAGAATCTATAAAAGCACATTTTATTAAAAGCATGATTTATTTTTTTAAATAAATTGATTGGAAGCATGCCACCAATAAAAACAAGGCCAAAATGTGTGTAATGTTTTGCAGGCATCTTGGCTTTTTTTGTCTCAACCAATAAAATCAAATTTTTGGCACCTGAAACTCCTCTACTTCAGATTTTACACAATAACCACTCCCTGTCTATATTACATGGCCAAACAACTGTTCCTTCAGATTAGTAATAATAATAATGCATTTAGCATTTGTCTTTTAATCACATTATTGTTGTCGTCATTTTACAAAAGGAATAAGCCACTTGAGACCATGATAGATTTGAGAAGTCATTTTACCACAATAAAATAAAACCATGGCCTTGAGTGGCTTATTGCAACTATTAAAAATAAATATTAAAAGATTGGGGTGAGGTGTTGATCCCTACGTATCTTAAGGAAAGACTATCAGAAATGACTGGTTAAAAAGACAACAAGCCTTAAGGGTGGTGGTACCATGGTACAGATGGTGACACTGTCGTATGTCAAGATATGCAATGGTACTGATTGATTAATATCCATGTACCACAGTATTCACCCATTTCAAGGTACTTGTATAAATTAATGAGGGGAAAAATAGACTACCATGATATGATTTAGTGGATCACTCACATCACTAACATATGCGGTATATCAAGAATAATGATGGCACACCTGCAAAATCAATTTGTGCAGCGATTCTCATTATAGAAAAAAATATATAAAATCCAAAACGTAAATTAAAAAAAAGGAACTTTTTTTTTAAATTTCCTGTCTACAAAAAGTGCATCTGTACAAAACAAAGTCCTCTTCATACACTTTTGTAAAACTGGTCACACAAAAGATAAAACTCAAGTGAAAAAGCCACAGTAGCGGGTCGACCTCTCAGTCTCCAGGTCTCTGGCTTGTATACTTTAACTGTACAATTTCAAACTTAACTCTCATTCACAACTCAAACACAACATGACATTTTATATTTGAAATTAAAATGTTAAGCAATAACTCTGGTTCTGTTCTTGGCCTTCTTTAACTCCTCCTCCAGAATAATAGTGACTATAATCAAAGTTACCTGAAAAAAAAAAAAAAAAAAAACTATTCTAACAGTCGGCTCAATCAAAAATAATCCAGTATGTCAAAAGTCAGTATAAAACAACCAGTGAAACACAAACGGCACTGCATTCATGCACAACACATTTACACACTGAATCCATCCCTGCAAAAATCTTTAAATCAATGTGACATTCAAATAAGTGACAAACTATACAGCCTCAAACACCAAAAATTTTTTATTTTTGAGCAAGTCCGACTGCTTTAGAAAGTGCAGTTATTGCATTAATATATATTTTTTGGAGACGAGCACAAGGTCCAAAAACCCAAAGCCTGTTGTACGGAACAAAACATCCCTCTTCATGCAAAAAATAGTTCTTTAAATGTTCATTTAGCAGCAAAATACGCTTAGACAGAGATTAGGTAAGCAGTAAGCACTGCCATCAAACTAATTTGTCAAGATAATTGTTAAGCCAATGCCTGAGAAAGAGACGTTTAACGACGACCCTTGTACATAGTGTGTTCTCAAAACATGGAGAAGAGGACATGAAGAAAAATCTCTCCCTGAATGCATTGCTGTGAAGCTTTAATGACATAAAAACAGGGATAATTCATTTATCTCCTGTGTCGTCTTGACGGTGAAGAACCGCGGTGTTTTGAAGAGTATCTGGAAGACTGGCCAGGACTTCTAGAGTCGGCTTCATATGAATTAGATCTGTTTGTTGAGTGGCGGGACTCTGGTAAGCCCCGCCCATCTCTGTCCGGTCTCTGTTCTCTGATTGGCCGGCGCTCTGCAAACCGTGGGTCTGTGGGCCTGTCGCTCATCTGTGGGTTATTAGGGCATTCCAAGGGTATTAGCCGTGGCATAGGTACGTTGCTCATGTCACGTTGAGGGTGGGGCGCAGGGGCGGGGTCTGTTTCCACAGGTGCATCCGTAACAGGTGAGGTCACAGGGCTTGGTTTCCCGACTGGGGGATAAGAGAGACTGCGGGTCGGCGGCTCTCGTTCTTGTTTAAGAATCTGCTGGGCGTCCCTTTCAAAATCGTTTTGCATTGTTTTGATGATAGTTTTACGTATCCAAGCGTCCTCAATCAATGCTCCCCAATCACTTTGTTCCTGCAGAAATGCATCATTAAAACATCATTAAAAGCGCTTAGAAATACACAACAGCACCTCTTGTGGTGGGTCGAGACAAACAAATGTATACGTTACCCTGAGTGTGCGTATATGTCCCAGTATAAAGAGACTAAATCTGGCTCTGGTGATGGTTACATTCATTCTCTGCCGATTTCCAACAAACCTTAAAAAGTAAGAAACAATGCAATATTTGAACCAGAAACTTGAACATTCTAGTTGATTGATATATAGGCTATGTACACTTACCCAATGGAGCCCATTTCACTGCTGGCTCTCACACAAGACACAATGATGCAGTCCATTTCTCTGCCCTGAAAGCCATCGACTGTATCGACTTCAACCCTAAAACACAATTACACGTTATTCAACTGTACAGAACACAAAGTTTACACGCACTACCGGTCAAAAAGGTTTGGAATATTATGATTTTGTAATGTTTTTTTTTTTTCTAAAGAAGTCTATTATGTTCACCAAGGTTGCATTTATTTGATGAAAAATACAGTAAGACAATAATATCGTGAAATAATACTACAATTTAAAAGAACTGTTTTCTATGTGAATAAATTGTAAAATGTAATTTATTCCTGTAATGCAAAGCTGCATTTTCAGCATCACATCATCCTTCAAAATCATTCTAATAGGCTGATTTGCTGCTCATTTATCAATAATAGATCTTATTACTATAAACTTTGCAAAGATAATAAAATGTTAATATTTTGTGTTAATATTAAATTTCATATTTTTGTAAAAACGCTGATGTGACATTGAAGACCAGAGTAATGGTTGCTGACAAATTGCGTGACATGAATAAGTTACAAAAACATATTTAGCAATTTTAGCAAATAGCAATTTTATTTTAAAATTGTAACATTTGGGGGGGAAACTTTATTTATCAAATAAATGCAGACTTCATTTAAAAATTCACAAAAAATTACTCTAAATGTTGACAGGTAGTTATCAGATTATTAAAAAAATTCATGGTTCAAAAATAGAACCATAGATACAAAAGTTCATTTCTAATTATTTCTTGTGGCAATCTGCAATAAAGTTGTTTTTAGAAGTTTCATTTTGATGAAAGATTATGAAAAGCTTAAGTAAAGTTGCACACTGAACACTCACTGAAGTTGCTTGTTGTCGATGCCTGAACCCCTGACGGCATCCAGTATGCGTCGTTTCTGGGCGTTGTAGGGTGTGATGACGCCCACTCGCACTGACTGCTTCTCGCCCAGCAGCTTCAACAGCAGCAAGACCAGCTTAACTTCTTTGTGATGGAAAAATGAACAGACCAGTGTCAGATTATTAAAAAAATTCATGGTTCAAAAATAGAACCATAGATACAAAAGTTAATTTCTGATTTATTTCTTGTGGCAATCTGCAATAAAGTTGTTTTTAGAAGTTTCATTTTGATGAAAGATTATGAAAAGCTTAAGTAAAGTTGCACACTGAACACTCACTGAAGTTGCTTGTTGTCGATGCCTGAACCCCTGACGGCATCCAGTATGCGTCGTTTCTGGGCGTTGTAGGGTGTGATGACGCCCACTCGCACTGACTGCTTCTCGCCCAGCAGCTTCAACAGCAGCAAGACCAGCTTGACTTCTTTGTGATTGGAAAATGAACTGACCAGTGGAGAAACACAATAAATTAACTGTTCAGACACAAGTAGTAAAAAAAGTTAAGTCCACCATCCCACCCACATTCCTCCATTTCTTACTCTCTCTCCTTCTTCTCTATCCCATCCGTCACGTCGAACACTTTGTAGGGCTTGAAGGGCCAGCTGAGGGAACAGCGTTTCTGAGCGGTCTCACTGAGGGACAAAAGGACACAAATCAGAAGTCCATATTTATACTTGATGACCTTGGGTGCAAATTTTACATTTGTTTGTGGCAACCTCCCAATCCAGATGAATTACTAGCAAAAAATACTCTGACAAAATGGCTTATTTAAATATATAAATTTTTCCCGATAAATGGCATTGAGACATTTTTTGCACAACTAAATTGTGCTTTTGTGACTGTTAGAACAAGATTAACACGGAAGTCACAGACAAAACATTAAAAAAAAAAAAAACTCAAGCAGCATTAGCATGAAGCTATTTTCACAGAATGCAGTGTTAAATTTCAAGGCCTAGTCACACCAAGAGAGTATTTGCTTTATCTTTTCAACTAGCCAGTGCTAGTTTAGTATCATTTATATGCAATTTTAGTTTTTGTTAAAATTTAATTCGATTTGATGTTTATAATTTCAATTTTCATTTTTGTTATTTTTTATTTGAGATTTAATTTTTATATCAATTTTTTCCCCATTTCAGTTTTAATTTAAATTATTTTAGAATTAAACTAAATGAAAAGAAAAGTTCCCATGGAAACTAGCCAATTTATTTTATTTCAAGATACAAGTTTTTTTTTGCACAACTAAATTGTGCTTTTGTGACTGTTAGAACAAGATTAACACGGAAGTCACAGACAAAACATTAAAAAAAAAAAAAACTCAAGCAGCATTAGCATGAAGCTATTTTCACAGAATGCAGTGTTAAATTTCAAGGCCTAGTCACACCAAGAGAGTATTTGCTTTATCTTTTCAACTAGCCAGTGCTAGTTTAGTATGATTTATATGCAATTTTAGTTTTTGTTAATTTAATTCGATTTGATGTTTATAATTTCAATTTTCATTTTTGTTATTTTTTATTTGAGATTTAATTTTTATATAAATTTTTTCCCCATTTCAGTTTTAATTTAAATTATTTTAGAATTAAACTAAATGAAAAGAAAAGTTCCCATGGAAACTAGCCAATTTATTTTATTTCAAGATACAAGTTTTTTTTTTTTTTATAGTTTACGATAATTCTGCTGCAAAACAAGATAAAATACCAGAAAAGGACACTTCTATTATTGCCATATATACCATCAACTGAATATTCGTATAAATCTCACCATCACTGGGTTCTGCCAACTACTTTAAAGGGTTGCATAACAATATCACAGTTGGATTGTGACTGAAACTGCATCAAAAGTGCCAGAGATGCCCAGCAAGTCTGCAAAAGCACACTTCACCTTTCATAAAGCACATGAATAATTGAAGCGCTTTTTCGCATGGCTCGGTGAATGCACCTTTCATCTGCGATATATGTTGCATTTTCATTTTATTCTCGGTATGAATAGACCTTCACAGCAAAGTGGGAGTCAATCAGTGTCAGTGGAACATGTTTCTTGAGATCTGCAGACCATGGTTTAGTTTGCAGTTAGCAGCTCACTATGTTGTTGAGCACTCACCACAAGCACGGTCCTCTCAGTGACCTGAGGAGTCTTAATTCAGACTCAGTCATAGTCGTCTGCTCCTGATCATACTGCCTGCACTGCCCCTGCCTACACATCATAAACATGAGGAGTCTGATTGCAGAACACCGTCTTCTCTCTCCCTCTCTACTCATGCCACAAGTGGAAACGTTCCAAACAAACAAGGAGCTGGGTGCGTACCAGTCATCCTTAAGAGCGCTGTTGTAGATGTACTTGGAGGGGAATTCACAGATGTCCGGGTGCATGCGGTACTGCACGCTGAGCAGGAGGATTGGAGAGAGTTGCGGGTTTGACTGATAAAGACTTTTGCATAACCGTGCCATAAGAGACTGGTCGTAGCCAAACTCCTTTGCTTTCTGTTAAAACACACACAAAATAAATTCAAATCATGCACAAAACGAATGATACATTTTTTGTTCTGTTACTTATATTTAACCCTTATGCTGTTCTGAAAACCCCTTTAACTAATTTGGTGTGTAGCGTGTCAAAATGACTGGCCTACAAAAAAAATAAAAAATTAAAAGGGGCTTATAAATCCCTCATTATGCTATATTATTACCAAATACTAGATGAAAACTTTTCATCAACTTAATACAAAGCCTGTGCACAGATAGATCATAGGTCTCAATTATCTAAGCTTATGCACATTAGTTTTTGAGTGAACATTAAAAAAAAAATTTAAAAAAAAAAAGTGTTATTGGATAATTTTTGCAATGTTCACTCAAAAACAGAGGTGTATAAGCTCAGATCAATGAGGCCTACGACCAATCAGTTCCAAAAAGAAATACAAAACCTGTGCTAATTGAAAGAAAACAAGTGTTACTTATATTTAACCCTTATGCTGTTCTGAAAACCCCTTTAACTAATTTGGTGTGTAGCGTGTCAAAATGACTGGCCTACAAAAAAAATAAAAAATTAAAAGGGGCTTATAAATCCTTCATTATGCTATATTACCAAATACTAGATGAAAACTTTTCATCAATTTAATACAAAGCCTGTGCACAGATAGATCATAGGTCTCAATTATCTAAGCTTATGCACATTAGTTTTTGAGTGAACATTAAAAAAAAAATTTAAAAAAAAAAAGTGTTATTGGATAATTTTTGCAATGTTCACTCAAAAACAGAGGTGTATAAGCTCAGATCAATGAGGCCTACGACCAATCAGTTCCAAAAAGAAATACAAAACCTGTGCTAATTGAAAGAAAACAAGCAAATAAAAAGATTGAATCCATTATTTGACAAAAAATAAATAAATAATAATAATAATACATTTGTAGGCTGGTCATTTGACCAGGAATCCTTAAATGTATAACTACACTGCAACCTTAAAATAGTGTAACAAAAAAACAATTTTTTTTTAGGAATTTGTTATACCATGTGCGAGTATAACAATAGTAATTTTGTCCATTAACTAGCATTTTCAGGGGGGAAAAAAGTAAAACATTAAATGACCAAGACACATGAGGGTTAATGCCATAATTTGCAACACAAATCTAAAAAGACAACAGAAAATCCTAACCATTTATGTGTTTAGATTTGCATGCTTGTAATACAAATACTCTAGGACTAATATGGTGGGTTACTACCTGAGAGACAACTGTTGGTGGAAGCTGGTTGGGATCACCGACAAGGATTACAGCAGCACTTCGGTACAGCATGGGGATCAGAGTCTCAGTTTCTTTAGCCTGACTAGCCTACAAAAGTGCAGAGACAAAGAAAGCGGCTTTGAAATATAGTTGTTCGGAGTATTAGTGCGTTTATAATAATGATAATATAAACATTAAGTAGTTTTCTTTCATCGTGTTGTCTTTTGCACTAGCAGTAATAAGAGATTAAATTCATCGATAAATGATGATAAGTGCAATTGTAATTGTATTACTTTTGTATTCAACCAAATAAAAACAAATTTCACGGAATGACAAACTAGAAGAGATTTTGGTACCTCATCAATGATGACGCAGCTAAATGGTTCATGTCCGAGACGACGGAAGGCATTCTCGAGGACAATACTTCCACTGGTGCTGAGCGTGCAGCAGATCACATGAGCGTTTTGCAGCACAAGAGCTTGACTCTCCTGTCGCCTGCTGCGACACTAAGAAAGAGACAAGAGGTACGTTTGTTTGTGGGAGTATTATAAGTATTGTTAGTTTACTATGGTCATAGTAAACTATGGAACTCACTGGCACTAAGGACAATAACCTCACTCTCTGTATTTAAATCACAACTCAAAACCTACTTGTTTACCCAATACTATCAGTCATAACATGTTCTTTAGACACTCTCCTCATCCTATACTACCAGCTATAATTCTCGAGTATTTTCGTTCAGTGTATTTTTTGTTGCATTTACTATTCTTTGTTTGTTACTTATTGACACTATCCTTTTTCTGTTATTACTTATACTATGTTATGTATCTCTGTTTCCAGTACATAATTGTACCATGATATGCAACTGCAATCATGTCTATCCCCGGACTGGGCAAATGTCCACTGTCCACTTAATTTGATTAATTGATTGTGAAATGACTGTTTATGATTATGTGAATCGACTGTCTATCGTGTTACTGCTTTTGTACAGTGTCCTTGAGCTTGGGAAAGGCACTATATAAATGAACATATTATTATTGTGAAACCTGAATGTGAACAAATGTGACTGTTTACCTCTTTAATCTGCCGACTCAGTCCTTCTCTCTCTTTCAGAAGCTGCATCTTCTGCTCCATCAACGTCTTGAACTGTCAACCAACACATGAAGTTAATTCGACACAGCATTACAACAAAACTAAATGTGATATCTATATTCTGTCTTTTAGAAACTTGTGTGGAAGATGCATTACCTCAAAAGAATCCTTATTGGTTTTTGCACATCGCTGGGAGAGATTTTCAACAATTTGTTCCAGTTGCTCCTTCCGCCTGTGTATGTCAGCTTCTGCAGTTTGCTGAGCTCGCTCTACACACAAACACCTTATACATTAACACCACATGCACATACATTAACTCGTGAATTGTAAATGCATGAATTTCTCTCTCACGTGCTCTAGCTTTAGTCTGGTGGTCGAGGCTGAAAGGTTTTAGTGACTTCGAGATGGTCCTTTCACTTCCCAATCGTACCAGGTTTATGTCACCGCAGTTACCTGTACACAAAAGTGTTGCGAGACATGCTTTAATGTGACAGTATATGGCATGCATGCTTTTTTTAGTTGTCAATGTGTACCTTGAGGTGCATTGATGTTTCGGCATTTCTCTTTAAAGATCAAAATGACTTTCTTCATCAGACTGTCGATGGCAGCGTTAGAGGGAGCACAGAGAAGAACTCGTGTCCGTCGAGACTTGGAGTGAAGGTTCCCCGAAGGAGCAGCACTGTTAGTATCCTGACCAGATAACCACACACAAAACACACTCAGCTGCAGTTGCAGATTAAGGTGTCCTTGAGAGCATGCACAGTAGGCAGGAATAAAGATACATTCAGACTAAAAAAAAAAAACAAATACCGAAGATAATAGTTTGTACAACAGGCCACCAATTGCTTTACTCTTCCCGGTTCCTGGAGGACCATGGATAAGGAGAAATTTTGGGGTCTTCTGTGTTCTGTTTATCATGGCAAGACCGCAAGCTATTGCTCTTGCTTGGTCCCTGTTGAACTCCTGGAATGCGAAGGAAGGAAGGAAGGGCAAGAGAAAGATCAAGCAAAAGAGTGAAGGAAAAAAAGGGAAAGAGAGTACAGGAAAGAAAGGGGCAAAATAATAACGTGGGATTAAAATCAGGTTCACTTATTGGACTGACACATTCATCCCACAAAAGGTCCTCTAGCTCAAACATGAACAAGAATAGTTGTCTAGGACTGTATTTTGTCCCAAAACATATACTACAAGTAGGTGAATTTGGAAAATGCACTGCATATTTGGTTTGCACCCCTTATCTGAAAAGCCCAGTTACGTTTCCTGGAACTCTCTGCTCAAGTAGTAATGATTTGATTCAGGTGTATTAAAAAAAAGAAGGAGACATACAAAATGTGCAATGCTGTAAGTCCCTAGGACCAGGATTAGGAACCACTGCTTCAGATAAACCCAAACTCACTGGTGAATCCAGGTCCGGTGGGCTATCCAGAGTGTGCGTGAAATAAGACACATGTGGAGCAAGAAGAGGACGCAACATTGGTCCATTCCGCAGCAAACACAGTGCACGGAACTCCCGGAATATGCTGATCAATGATCCAATAACTTCACAGAGCACAGGTTGGGAATTCCCCGAAGATATATTACTACGTGTCTGAATCGTCAAGTTTAGAATTGGCCTGGAACCTGAGGATGGACAGAGTAATGAGACGGTGGACATAAACGTACACAATTCTTATTAATGACAGCACAACAAGCACAACCGGACCTCTGTTGGAAACACTGGACCGAGACACATAGCCAAAATGAGGATGTGGTTCATGGAAATTAGGTTCATCGTGGGCATATGACCCAGTGTTGTCAGGCAACCAAAGTAGCACAAGGTCATCTTCTTTTGGGTACAGTTGTTTTATATCAGTTTCCTGAGAAATGTTTGCTACAAAAAAAAAGAAAAGTAAAACTTTATGAAATGGTTTATGTTTGAAAGGATACTCCCAACTGTAACAGCTAAAGATTTTAACTGTATCAGAATTCACTTTACTGAACATCAGAAGGTAAACTGCCAAACATGGCTGGACTTACCTGTGAAGCTGGCACTAGCTGTGCGATTGCTGTATTCTATACCCTGGACTGTTAGGTTAAGCTTGACTCTGCCCTCTTTGAGCCATTCACTCGCCATCTGTATAAATTGTAATTGGTTAACATTAACACTGGTACTAAATGTCCAATTAATAATAGAAGCAAGACCAAAACAAATTAAAGGGATAGTTCACCCAAAAATGAAAATTCTGTCATTAATTACTCACCCTCATGTCGTTCCAAACCTGCAAGACATTCGTTTATCTTCGGAGCACAAATTAAGATATTTTTGATGAAATTCTAGAGCTTTCTGACTCTGCATAGACAGCAACGCAACGGACATATTCAAGGCCCAGAAAGGTCGTAAGAACATCTTTAAAATAGTCCATATGACATCAGTGGTTCAACATTAATTTTATGAAGCTACGAGAATACTTTGTGCACAAAGAAAAAAATAACTTCATTCAACAATTTCTTCTCTTCCGTGTCAGTCTTCAATAGCTGCTTTTCCACTGTCGGGCCAGTGCGATCCAGTGCTTTAAAAGGGCCGGGTGGGGCTAATAGCCTCGGACTTGTAGCACCGAGCTCAAAATCACGATGCGTTTCCACCGTCGGGCCAGAAGCTCCGCTGCGCTTCACTAAAACACACCCTTTACACGCCTCTCAGGAACAACATCACGCAACCCCATCATGTCACCAACAAATAGTAGCTATAAGAAAACTAATAAGAAATAAGTCACTGGAACTAGCGCGATCACAAAACGAACATGATAAAAGCGGCCGTTTGTTTGCATGCTTTGTTAAAGATTTAAATCCAAAAGCATCGATGTTTTACGATAATAAGTGATACATTGATCATATAATGAATTAATTTATCAGGATTGAAAATTAGTCACACAGAAATAAAACGGTATGAACCGTTATTTCACAAAAGAAAGAGGACACATAGCCTACTTATTCAGTCGAGTCTGTTTCTGTTTATTTGTAGTCAAAGTATACATCATATTTTATACATCATATATATTTTTTCCATCAAAAATACGACCTGAGTAGCAGAGGGATCTCCCAAACAAAAAGCATCATTATATATGACATAAGCAGAGCTAAAGTCTCAAGACGAGACTTATGACAGATAAAATGTTATAAATAAATACACGATTGTGATAGAGAATGAGAAGCTGACGTTTGATTTCTTCAAGTGGTCGTATTTACCATGTTTACTATGGTAACGTTAAGGCTAGCATGCATAGTCCTTTGCATCGCTTATATTTCTGCCTTGTATGGTGATCATAATCCACGTCAGATCTCAAACAGAAGTTATTTTAAACACTCGCTGCTGTCTGAAAGTGAGTTTTGAGCTAAAATTATTTGACAAGTCTTTAATGCTGATGTTATAGCTGTTAACTTTATGAAATGATCCGCGGCGCTGAGTCGAGTCTGTTTCTGTTTATTTGTAGTCACAGTTATATACATCACATTTAGAAAGAATGATAATTTCTATATTTTTATAAAAGCTTCCGAACAAAAACCATTATTATATTTTTATGACATACGCAGAGCTAAACTCTGGAGACGAGATTTATGACAGATTAAATATGTTACTAAGAAAATACACGATTGTGATAGAGAATAAAAAGCTGACGTCTGATTTCTTCAAGCGGTCGTATTTACCATGTTTAACGTTAATGGCTAGCATGCATAGCCTTTTGCATCGCTTATAAATATTTCTGCCTTGTATGGTGATCATAATCCACATCGAATCTCAAACATAAGTTATTTCAAACACTCGCTGCTGTCTGAAAGTGAGTTTTGAACTAAAATTATTTGAAAATCTGTAATGCTGATGTTATAACTGTTAACTTTATGAATTGATCCGCGGCGCTGATGCTCTCCAGACGCGGAGAAACTCCGCCTTTGTTCATAACCACTCCTCTAGCCCCATTTGGCCCGCTTTGGCCCAAGGTTTTCGTCGGGCTAAAAAACCCTGGCTGTTGGCCCAGAGGAAGCACCAACAAGGCACGGTCAAGCCCCAGAAGTGACAGTGGAAACGCGACTGGCCCTGGCACTGCATGCCCGCTTTTGGCCCGACAGTGGAAACGCGGCTAATCTGCGTTCACGAGAGTATCACGTCGCATGTGGTCTGGTGCTGCTGACGCAGAAGCCAGCATTCTGACGTAGAACACACATGCAGGGGTCGTGGTACTCTCGTGAACGCACATCGAAGACCAACACGGAAGAGAAAAAAAATGTTGAATAAAGTCATTATTTTTGTTTTCTTTGTGCACATAAAATTATTCTCATATTCTTTATAAAATTAAGGTTGAACCACTGATGGCACATGGACAATTTTAACAATGTCCTTACAACCTTTCTGGGCCTTGAACATGTCAGTTGCGTTGCTATCTATGCAGGGTCAGAAAGCTCTTGGATTTCATCAAAAATATCTTAATTTGTGTTCTGAAGATGAATGAATGTCTTACTAGCTTGGAACAACATGAGGGTGAGTAATTAATGACAGAATTTAAATTTTTGGGTGAAAAGCTTACCCTTTAATTGTATAAGATTCAGTCCTAATTACATCCAAGTATTTAGGCATTACAGAAATAAGATGTAGTCCCACCTCTTCAAATGCATTAATTAGCAGCAGGGGGTAAAAGGTGTTGAAGTACTCCAGGTAGCTAGGAAACTGAACTGGCACTTTCTTCAGCGGTAGCTGGCACAGATCATGTGGACTCCCAAATGCTTTGTAGTTGTCAAGCATCCTATATTCCCATTTAAGGATTGCTTGGGTCAAGATTGAAAGGTCAAACATCGGGCTTTGATCCATCGTGGGTACTGGTTTGTTAACTGGAGCCTCAGGTCTTTGGTATACCTTGTAAGATGGTGGCTCTGAGGTGGAGCTTATTTTAGAACTAGTGACCAACTCGGGAGCATATGGAGCATGTTGTGAAGGAAGTGGCTTTGGGAGTTGTGGAGGATGGAGAGGTTGAAATGTTTTTGGAGGTGGCATTGCTGGGGGCAGTCGGGGAATCTTCGCTTTCGCAACATTCGCAGCAGGAGGAGGCTTGGCTTTTTTTTCCATTTCAAGGACAAGCGAGGCACTGCGGGAGCTGGGGGTGTATATTTTTGTGGTAGAAGGTTTGGCCTTTTTCTGAGATATAGGTGACATGCCAGGCTTCACGAACAAATGATCATCATTTCCACCAATAGGAGTCTGAATAGGTTTAGGTGTCAAGCTTGGCCCTGGGGTATCTGACTCACTATCTGTATCAATGTCCATGTCAATAGGATCTCTCTGGGTAAGAAAGAGTTCTTCCTCATTTTCTTCATCAAACTGCTCCATTTGAGAGCACAGTTCCATGTCGGTGGGTTCCATCTGACTGAGGAACATCCATTCTTCATCATCCTCCTGAGTAGGTTTTTCTTTTTCCATGTTGACATCAGCAGTCTCACTGGCTTGGAAGTACTTGGATTCTATTCTTTTATTATTTCCAGCCCCATCACCTGTAGAATTGGTTCCTGATGAAGCCTTTTCATTATCCCGCTGATGGTCAGGATCTGGCTGAGGACAGGAAAAGATATCACCAGCCCCGCTGCTTGCAACTGTAGGTTTCGGTAAGTGCACTTCACCTGGCTGATTGATCTTTGCTGGTTTGGGAGCTAATGTCATGATGGCTCCTGTTGCTGGCCTCTGATGCTTCTCACGACTTTGCTTGAAAAACTGAATATCTTGTGATCCCAGAAGTTTCTTGTTGCCTTTTACTATACGTTTCTGTGGAGGGATGGAGAGGTTGAAATGTTTTTGGAGGTGGCATTGCTGGGGGCAGTCGGGGAATCTTCGCTTTCGCAACATTCGCAGCAGGAGGAGGCTTGGCTTTTTTTTCCATTTCAAGGACAAGCGAGGCACTGCGGGAGCTGGGGGTGTATATTTTTGTGGTAGAAGGTTTGGCCTTTTTCTGAGACATAGGTGACATGCCAGGCTTCACGAACAAATGATCATTTCCACCAATAGGAGTCTGAATAGGTTTAGGTGTCAAGCTTGGCCCTGGGGTATCTGACTCACTATCTGTATCAATGTCCATGTCAATAGGATCTCTCTGGGTAAGAAAGAGTTCTTCCTCATTTTCTTCATCAAACTGCTCCATTTGAGAGCACAGTTCCATGTCGGTGGGTTCCATCTGACTGAGGAACATCCATTCTTCATCATCCTCCTGAGTAGGTTTTTCTTTTTCCATGTTGACATCAGCAGTCTCACTGGCTTGGAAGTACTTGGATTCTATTCTTTTATTATTTCCAGCCCCATCACCTGTAGAACTGGTTCCTGATGAAGCCTTTTCATTATCCCGCTGATGGTCAGGATCTGGCTGAGGACAGGGAAAGATATCACCAGCCCCGCTGCTTGCAACTGTAGGTTTCGGTAAGTGCACTTCACCTGGCTGATTGATCTTTGCTGGTTTGGGAGCTAATGTCATGATGGCTCCTGTTGCTGGCCTCTGATGCTTCTCACGACTTTGCTTGAAAAACTGAATATCTTGTGATCCCAGAAGTTTCTTGTTGCCTTTTACTATACGTTTCTGTGGAGAAGTCTTAGTGGCTCGACGCACTCGCCTTGTCTTCTGTTGTGGTTCCACCTGCACTTTCTGACCATGGCACCTCAATTTAGCAACACAATCCAGGGAGCGCTGAGAAAGTTCAAAAGCTTTCCTTTCCTTCTTTTTTAATCCCAAACGCTCTGCTGTTGATTCTGGCTCAGCAACCTTACGCACCTTCTTTGGGGGAACAATCGCAGGGGTATCACTTGAACTGGGGGCAGAAAAATAATGTGAGGAAACAGAGCTGCAGGATGGAGAGGAAGATGATATACCACATGAGGATGGAGTAGTTGAAGAGGAAGGTTCCTCTACGTCCTGAGATGTGGAGCTACGTTTCAAATGGTGGCGTCTGATTTTTTGAGCAAGGGCATCAATTATCAATGGCTTTTTAGGCTGTTTCTTATCAGATGGAGTTGTTTTTGTGCTTTTAACCAGTTTTGGTTTGGCAAATTTATCCCAGCTTTCTGCAGTACTGGATGCTTTGGACAGTGATGATGCACATGAATCCACTGGCTCTTGTGGCTGCTGCTGTTCTCTGATCTTATCTTCTGCTTGCTGACAAGCCCTCTCAATGTCTTCATCTGGAATTAGTTCGGTCTCTGAACTTGATGGAGATGCTTCATGAGGAGCTTCATCCACCTGTGGTTTGAGTAGTTGGTCCGATTTGGGCTTCTTCGTCAAGTCTGACGCATCAAAATCGGAATCATCCCAGGCAGACGCCACATATTGCTGGGTCTCAAACTCAAAGACCTGTGATTCACTGAGATCATCATAATCACGACTGGGGCTCTCAGACAAGACACAAACTTCTGGAGACCTCAGGATGTCATTTGGCCTTTCATCATTATCAGAATCATCATCAGAGATAACAATGGTACTGGACTCCACATTTTCCTTTGAGGTGCCAATGGACCGGTTACAAGTTTTTCCAACAGCACTACTGTCAACTTCGGAGTCGCTAGATTCAACGTTGTGGATAGATTTTGTCAGACGAACCAGTTTGATATCAAGGGGTTCATCGTCATCCTCCTCCTCCTCCTCCTCAGCAGCTCCAAAACCACATTCCTCTTTAGCTGATTTTAAGGACTCACTAGGCTTTTGTTTGGCAATGGCTTTGATCTTTGACAAATTCTGGTTATCATTTAATCTGGATCGAATTTCCTGCACTTTTCCCAGATCTGGTTTAATGCGTTCCAACTGAACAACTGGACTCAGCTGTGAAATTGACACTGGATCAAGGGTTTCCTTCTTAGCCTTTATGATATCCTCAAGACCGCTGCACAAATCCTCATCCAAGTTCCAATTTCTATAATTCCAAACTGACTCCTCTTTGATAAAACCAGATTCATCTCCTGCTCTGCTCGGACCTGCCTCCTGGTCCTCATGTTGTTTCTGATTTAGGGTTGGCACTGAATTTCTGGAAATAACAGTGTTTGTAGCTGCCTCCACTGATGGTGCACATGGTGGTGGGAGTGGAGAAGAAGGTCTTTCTGGCATCGACCGGACAACTCTTAACAAACACTTCTGAAGCTCATTAGATTCAGAACGTGTTAGATTCCATCGTTTGTTTGTAACTCCACGCAACTGCTTGTTAAGCAAATTCAAAAAGTGGGTCGCGCTTGGGACAGATCTCCTTATCCCTTCTTTCAGCAGCAGTCGAATCAGTTTCATGCAGCCAGCAATTATGGCACCATTGCCTCCTCCAGATGCAGGCAATCTTCCAACTATCCCAAGGTTGTATGAGGTTGAACTGACTCCGTGAATCCCACCCATCCTGTCTGGTGGTCCATGTGTTTCATCTGATTGGATGATGCACAAGACAATCTCTCCCACCCACTTGTGGGCACAGCGAGAAAGTATTCCCATTCGTCCTTCAGTAGAGTGTAGCTCAACAGTCTGAATAAGGATACGAGTGAAGAACTCGGTCACTTTATCGCACACACTCATCTGTCCGGTTAGCATGTGCCGATTTTCTCGTATCTTATCACAAAGATAGTGGATGACTTCACTAATATAGGAAGCGTTGAGCTCTGGAAGTTCCATTATGGAACGGACAAATGGAATGAACCACAGAAAAGTGCTTCCGTATACACGCATGCTCTGGCCCATTTCAGAATCAAGCACGGTGACCAGGGACTGCATATCCTCATAGATCACATAGTTGCTGGAAACACCACTGCTGGATGACGAATTTATCACGTCAGCACAAGATCACCACATGTTTTCTCTTAATGGTAGCTCATCACATGAGCACACAGTTAAACACATGACTATAATAGTAGAATAACGAAGTACCTCACAGCATTTGAAAATAAGTAGTGATAGCCTTTTGATGAGTCACGTTTACGGCAGATCTATAATGAGAAGCTGTGCAATGCGTGTACTACATGGCTGCATTTTTGAATTACTGCATTTTTCCTATGCAATGTCTACAATTCAGCATGCCATCAAATCTTTTCAATAAATTCAAGATTTTCTTACCCCATGGTTTTTTGCCGGATGCTTCTAATTTCCGCAACATAGCTGGCTGCTCCGGTGATTGTCTGGAATGCTGTATTAGGGTCAACCTGACCCCAGATCTTAGAACCAAGTCGGTCCAGAATTACCATAAAACAGTGGAGGGCTGGCCAGAATGGGTCAGAAGCTGGGTTATCCTCTGAAAAACATAAGTGGACCACTTTTAATCTATTGTATCTCATCACATCATGAAAAGCTCATGACCACTACCATTTACATACCATTTTTCAACCCATCCATTGTGTTGAGTATGCAAAGCGGTATGTTAATCTGTCCCATGAACAGAGAGTCCATTGCCTCCGCACTGAGCTGCGTTAGTAACATACAGATACCTGTAGAGCACAAAAGAGATTAACTTTAAAAAGGTGACATCACACTCACCAAGGGATGAACAATGAGAACCATTTGCCAATTCCAGGTCAAACTGAGACCACTACATATTCAAGTGCTATACAGCAAGTTTCCAGATTAACATGCACCCGAATAGGGCACTGTGCAACACTTATTTTACAGTAGGTAGACACTAGAGCAATCCATCTAGCCCCCTAAATTTCTAATCCCATTCCCTTCTTTCAAAGATCCAGTTTCTATATTAACTTTCCCTGCCATTGACTGAATTTTATGGCAATCCATGTTTTTTTTTTTTCTTCTTCACTGGTAGGGGTGCTATTACGCATCAAAATAAAAATGGCAAATAAAACGTCAAACCCATTAAGAGGTATAGGACAGTGCAAACTTTGGGTTGTCAGAAAAAATGCTGGCAGGAAAAAAGTTAACTGCAGGATGGTGAGATCTTTGTCAAGAGCAGAGGAATGACTGCTGTCCAGCTAGAGTGAGAAACCAAAATATCTCAAATTGTAGAAGTAACAAAAGGAACGGGCATCATAAAGAGGATTTGGAGAAAACTAATAAACAGACCTAGCCAGTAGTTCTTCTTGTTTTGCGAGTCATAGAGGTGAGAGGGGAGCGTTTGTATGACGCCCCGTGCATAAGACTCTTGATCCAAATCTGGAAAGTTCAAAGACATTCCAAGCTCAATGACATAAAACATGCAGGAGAAAATCTCTTGAAGGTCATAGTAGGCATCCCTGTCCACACTCTTCATGGTCTTTGCTGTATCGATTGCCCAGCGGCGCACCTGGAGTGGAAAGGTGGAGTAAGAACAAGATTACCAAAAGAGGACCAGCCTAACAAGATATGGCTTTTTGACTGAGTTACCTGTTCGTTGGGATGAACGAGAAGCAGATATATTCCTTGATACTTCTCGAACACAGACAAAGACTGCTTCATATCCTGCAACTTACACAAGGCCTTTACCACCAAATCACCTGTAGAGAAAGAAAAGAATATGTAGAAAAGCACTAAAATCACACGTATGTTATTATAAGCTTTGGTTGTGATAAGTAAATTGTGGCATTCTGCCAAATATTTTTGAACGACAGCCAAAAAATATAATTAAGTGCCATCTGCATTGGATGCTTGTATCACCCTGTCAGTGTTTATTTTTAAAATAA
>NW_015628031.1:883411-893617 GCF_001515625.1 Sinocyclocheilus rhinocerous
GTTCTCACAAGATGACAGAACAAAAGAGGCCTCAGTTTATCACGTCAGCACAAGATCACCACGTTTTCTCTTAATGGCAGCTCATCACATGAGCACACAGTTAAACACATGACTATAATAGTAGAATAACGAAGTACCTCACAGCATTTGAAAATAAGTAGTGATAGCCTTTTGATGAGTCACGTTTACGGCAGATCTATAATGAGAAGCTGTGCAATGCGTGTACTACATGGCTGCATTTTTGAATTACTGCATTTTTCCTATGCAATGTCTACAATTCAGCATGCCATCAAATCTTTTCAATAAATTCAAGATTTTCTTACCCCATGGTTTTTTGCCGGATGCTTCTAATTTCCGCAACATAGCTGGCTGCTCCGGTGATTGTCTGGAATGCTGTATTAGGGTCAACCTGACCCCAGATCTTAGAACCAAGTCGGTCCAGAATTACCATAAAACAGTGGAGGGCTGGCCAGAATGGGTCAGAAGCTGGGTTATCCTCTGAAAAACATAAGTGGACCACTTTTAATCTATTGTATCTCATCACATCATGAAAAGCTCATGACCACTACCATTTACATACCATTTTTCAACCCATCCATTGTGTTGAGTATGCAAAGCGGTATGTTAATCTGTCCCATGAACAGAGAGTCCATTGCCTCCGCACTGAGCTGCGTTAGTAACATACAGATACCTGTAGAGCACAAAAGAGATTAACTTTAAAAAGGTGACATCACACTCACCAAGGGATGAACAATGAGTACCATTTGCCAATTCCAGGTCAAACTGACACCACTACATATTCAAGTGCTATACAGCAAGTTTCCAGATTAACATGCACCCGAATAGGGCACTGTGCAACACTTATTTTACAGTAGGTAGACACTAGAGCAATCCATCTAGCCCCCTAAATTTCTAATCCCATTCCCTTCTTTCAAAGATCCAGTTTCTATATTAACTTTCCCTGCCATTGACTGAATTTTATGGCAATCCATGTTTTTTTTTTTTCTTCTTCACTGGTAGGGGTGCTATTACGCATCAAAATAAAAATGGCAAATAAAACGTCAAACCCATTAAGAGGTATAGGACAGTGCAAACTTTGGGTTGTCAGAAAAAATGCTGGCAGGAAAAAAGTTAACTGCAGGATGGTGAGATCTTTGTCAAGAGCAGAGGAATGACTGCTGTCCAGCTAGAGTGAGAAACCAAAATATCTCAAATTGTAGAAGTAACAAAAGGAACGGGCATCATAAAGAGGATTTGGAGAAAACTAATAAACAGACCTAGCCAGTAGTTCTTCTTGTTTTGCGAGTCATAGAGGTGAGAGGGGAGCGTTTGTATGACGCCCCGTGCATAAGACTCTTGATCCAAATCTGGAAAGTTCAAAGACATTCCAAGCTCAATGACATAAAACATGCAGGAGAAAATCTCTTGAAGGTCATAGTAGGCATCCCTGTCCACACTCTTCATGGTCTTTGCTGTATCGATTGCCCAGCGGCGCACCTGGAGTGGAAAGGTGGAGTAAGAACAAGATTACCAAAAGAGGACCAGCCTAACAAGATATGGCTTTTTGACTGAGTTACCTGTTCGTTGGGATGAACGAGAAGCAGATATATTCCTTGATACTTCTCGAACACAGACAAAGACTGCTTCATATCCTGTAACTTACACAAGGCCTTTACCACCAAATCACCTGTAGAGAAAGAAAAGAATATGTAGAAAAGCACTAAAATCACACGTATGTTATTATAAGCTTTGGTTGTGATAAGTAAATTGTGGCATTCTGCCAAATATTTTTGAACGACAGCCAAAAAATATAATTAAGTGCCATCTGCATTGGATGCTTGTATCACCCTGTCAGTGTTTATTTTTAAAATAACGACTAGCTGACTCTACATTATTTTCAACATTGTGTCATCTGACTTTCTGATTGCCGTGTATTTCTACTGTTGACTATTTATGCCACTACAATTTCCCTTGAGTGATAATTTACTCCATAACCAACATTTAATAATGTGGAACCACATGGCTAGCTTGTTATCAAGCTCTTTGGCACCTTTATTACCAGAGGATTAGGAATAGAACAGAAGAAAATATAAATGGACCAGACAACAAAGCCGAGATGCCAGCTGACCATCCGAATTGGCCTCTTTCCAAGCTTCCATTCTCATACTTTATCATAAGTCTCATACGTTATCAGTCACTGTCCAATAAGCATATAGCTCAGACTTTTATACATGTTACTCCCCTTGCTTTCCACAATTATTTATTAGCTCTCTTGATTCTTCTTTAATAGCCTACTGGTTTGTTTTTAAAGATAACTTTTTTTTATTTTTATTTAACCCTCTCCAGGTGCTCAGAGGTCCCAGAGGCATATACTGTATATTACACATGAGCTATCGAGATTTTAATAATCCTTTGCATGCAGTGTACACATTCCTCATTTTTGCACCCTTCTCCAGGGGCGTCGCTAAGGGGGGAAGTTAGGACGATTCTAAGGGCTCACGCACTTTTGGGGCCCCCAGAGATCTGTTTTATTAGTAGTAATGTAATAGAAATTATAAATGTATCTACCAAAGAGTTACAAATAAAACAAAATTACGGCTTATTTCTGCATTTCCAACAAAATTATCTCCCCCCCATTCACTGCATGGTTTCGTTCCGTTCTACGTAGCCTAGAGTCACGAGTGAGATCAGATGGTAAACTGTCAAGTTAGAGATGCCTTCGAGTTCGAGGGGAGGCAAACCGAGCCGGACGATTTGGTCAGTCGCACTTTTAAACACATTTTATTTGGTCAGTCGCACTTTTAAACACATTTTAGTTTTGCACATCACTGAGGATGCGTCCCAGTGCATTCGTCCCAGTAGTAGTAATGTAATAGAAATTATAAATGTATCTACCAAAGAGTTACAAATAAAACAAAATTACGTCTTATTTCTGCATTTCCAGCAAAATTATCTCCCCCCATTCACTGCATGGTTTCGTCCTTACTCATTCACTGTTTAAAAAAACTTTAGCTGGATTTCCACAGGCAGGGTCACAATTATCTACAGTGTATGAAGCTAAAGGTTTTTGGGTTAAGGTTCATAATGTAGAACATTTTTAACATTGTATGCTGTATGTGCATAGGTAGCTAGCAAACAAGGAATACAGCTGTTAAGCTAATAGTCACATTAGCCGAGTAAGATCATGATTGATAAATGTTGGATACTGCTGGAAATGCTGCTATGGAGTATCCTATTTATTATTTTAGGATTTTTTTGTTTGCCCCAGTGAAGCATTTCTATTAATATAACTGATTAAGTAGTCAAACTCATTCCATATCAGCAGAATAGTGTGGTACAGAAAGTCTATGTCCATTGAACAGGTTCTGAATGAATTATGTTACTGATACCTAATGGTCAAAAGCAATAGCAAAAGTAATAGGTCAATATTATTAAATTGCTTACAACGATTTTGAATAGGTTGGCTTGTACACTATATTGCCAAAAGCCCCCTTCAAATGAACAGGTTTGACTACTTTAGTAATTTCTCATTTTTAGTAAAAAAAAAATATTAAATTGCAGACAAAGATTTTGAATAGCTAGTTTGGCCTGTACACTATATTGCCGAAATTATTGGGACACCCCCTTCTAATGAACAGGTTCGACTACTTTAGTAATTTGCATGAGTACAAATCTTAATGTTTAAGCATATAATGATATTCTGGGGAATTGTGTGCTTTTAATTTTATAGCAATAGTTTAGACAGAACCCTTTTCTATTCTAACACAACAATGCCTCTGTGTATAAGGAAAGGTTAAAAAAAAATTTTTTTTAAGATTGATTCATAGTTTTTTGCCCAAGGTCTGCATTTAAAGTCACACCAGAGGTGTTCAGCTGGGATTAGGACTTGGCTTTCTGCAGACCAGTCAAGTTCTTCCACACTGACTGAATCAATCTTTTTTTTTTTTTTACCTTGCCTTTTTAACCTTGTCTTAACACAGAGGCATTGTTGTGTTAGAATAGAAAAGGGTCCTGTCCAAACTATTGCTATAAAATTAGAAGCACACAATTCCCTAGAATATCATTATATGCTTAAACATTAAGACTTGTACTCGTGGAAATTACTAAAGTAGTCAAACCTGTTCATTAGAAGGGGGTGTCCCAATACTTTGGGCAATATAGTGTATGTTTGGTGCAGTAGGGGGCCAAACCCCATATTCTTTCATAGGGCCCAAAATTGCTAGCGGCGCCCCTGCCCTTCTCATTCACGTAGGCCTTTAAAATGCATCCGACTCTCATAATATCAAAGCAACTTCTACAAATGTCTTCTATGAGATAGATGAAAATATTTCAATCAATCAATAACCTTACAGTTTTCAGATTTTTAATCACCCACTACACCACATGGAATGATGTTGGATATGAGAATGTGACTTACACAGATCACGGTAGCAAAGCAAGTACGGATACTTCAGAACTTCAAACAGTGGAGAACGGAGACGGTCGTGGAATTCTGCAGGCAAGATCTTCGACACTGGCTCCACATGATCATCTTCGATAATAAAGATATCGTCCTCCTCCAGCTCCTTGTCCAGAATGGTTCCCAACAAATGCACAAGTCGAGCCTTCTCCATTTCCCACAAACGCTGCAAGAAAGCAAGAATTAATGTCTGGACACATGCAAGCTGAAAGAACACAACATTCACGCATTTAGCAGATGCTTTTATCCAACACGAATTACAAGAACAAAAGCAATTAGTCAAAGGGCCAACAATCTTCATAATAAACAATGCCAGTTTAATTAGACAACTAGATTAGGAAGCAAGCTAGGGAAGAGACGTGCAGAGAAGAAACATGGTGAAAACACCAAGGTCTTCTGTTCTTCAGAAAATGCAAAAGCTGAATCAAACTTATTCCACTTACTTCTATAGCTATTGTTAAATGCACTTTTGACCTTCTGCAGCATACACTTAAGCATTTCAGATTAAGCACATATGGCATGCATTTCTGTGCAAGTTTGTTGTGATCTGAACAACTTGGAAGTCTGGAAGTGTGTGATCCTCAGAAATGTAGTGTATGAGGCCCAGGTTTTCCTCTTTAACCTTATACAAACTCAGCAAATGTATGATGCCTACGGTTTTAAAATCTGTTTACAGTCACTGCCTCAGTTACTCCTTTGGTTCACATGGCCTTCAACTAGGCATGGGACGATAACCGGTTTCAAGGTATACCGCGGTTTGGAAAAGCAACGTTTTTTTTTTTTTTTACATGTCATCAAAGACGGAAAGTGCAGCACTCCCTCGGTTGTGTGCAGCGAAGAGCGTAACGAGTCACACGACCCCTCCCCCTCCGGTTGGTGCGAGGCTGCGAGCAGTCAGTGAGAGTCACCTGTGTGTGGGATGGCCGAAGGAGGTCACGTTAACGTTACTTCACAGAGCGAGGAATAGCAGACTAAAGCACTACATTTCTGCGATTTAGTACAATAATTAAATTTAGCTGGTATCACGTCTATACTTTTAAGCCTCCTCCCATTGTTTTTTATTTTTTTTACAGAAAATAATTTATTTATGTTCTGATTATTGTTGAGCTGCAGGTTTAGGCCCACTTAAGTGACTGCACTTAATTTAATTACGAAGAATTCCATTATTTCTTTTAATTATTTAGCCTGTCATGTTTATAGAGTGTTCCAAAATGTTCTATGTTTCTTAAAAATAAAATGTATTGTGTTCAGTGGGAGAAAAAAATGGTTGTTTTTTACCCAGACATTTAAAAATAACATATTTTAGAGCTGTAATCGCAATACCGCGATATTTTTATCTAAGGTTATCGTACCATCAGAATCTCATACCGGCCCATGCCTACCTTCAACATATTCTTTTGATAAAAAAATGAGGCGAATACACTGAATAATCACTTTGTGATACAATTTAAATGTTTTGACAGACTAGACGGCAGTCTGCCACCCTTACAAAGGGAACAAGATAACCAATTAGTGAGGTGACCGTGACAGAAGAATTAGGGAGTACTGGTGAGATAAAGGAGGAGAACAACTGGAAAGAAATCATTGCTTAAAAATGTAAGTGTAAATTGCAAGCAAGATGGTCAGATGTTCTGCGGCTGCAAAAATTTCAAATTTGTTATCTCCAACAATAAAGTCCGATTTTGGCATCTGAACTCTGTGACTTGAGTGTTACTTACTTGCAGAGAAGAGAAGGCCGTTTCTACAAGAATTCACAATGTTAACAGTGAAAACATGTGAAAAGGGTCCATACAACAACATTCTGAGATCAACAGTAATTTGTGTCTTTACATGTGGTGGCTTCTGTGAGAAATCACTCTCGAAGTCTTGAGGTTTTGATGCCAGAAGACTTTATTATCAGAGATAATGAAGCAGAGAGACTCTGCAGAGAATCTCTAGTCTGTAGGGGCGTTTCCATTACCCTTCGAATTGCGCAAATTGAAATTGCGAATTGAAAATATGCCTAATGGAAACGCGTCAATTTCGCAAAAATGCCCATATATCGCAAAAAAGTTTTTACGCTCGCATGAGGTGGTTTTTCAGGCAATGCGAAAAAGGAATAATTTGCAAAACTGCAATGGAAACGTTTTTTTCGCATTTACAGGTCACATGGCGTATGTAAAAAGTCATATGATCATTCTTCAATGTACTATAACCTCCAAGAAACACTTCATACGTGGCGGCTCTCCAGTATAAGGGGCTTTCCCTAATGTTAATGCTTAGATAATTTACACTGCACACATCTGTGGTGCAGTGTGGCTCTGATACAGCCACTGAAGCGGATTGCGGCCACTAGCAATGCTTGTGATTATTCCAGCCGCGCCACGCACGTTTCTGAAGCGGCTCTCTGTGCTGCTTCTGTAAAGATACACGCATATGACTCCTTTGAATAAATATAGCCAAAATCCGTCAAAATCCAACCAAAATCCGTTGCCATGACTTATCGCGAGAGGCAAAAGGTTACGTTTTAGTCGCATAACATTGGATAATGGAAACGCCGTCATTTTGCAATACTTTTTTATCGACATCTATAAAATATCGCCAAAGTTTTGCGCAAATCTGTAATGGAAACACGCCTTGTGTGTCTGCACTATCTTTTATACAGATTTTCCTCAAGGCGTTCTACACATTTCACACACTCCCATACACTATATCCCTGCAATGTCTGTACATTCCACTCGCCTGCAGGCCTCCATACACACAGGCACATGATCATAATTTACATTTACATTTAATCATTTAGCAGACGCTTTTATCCAAAGAGACTTACAAATGAGGACAACAGAAGCAATCAAAACCAACAAAAGAGCAATAATATGCAAGTGCTATAACAAGACGCGGTTAGCCTAACGCAGTACATGTAGGGTTTTTTTTTTTATAGTATAGAAAATTATTAGGAAACACTAGTGTTAAGAGAGTCTTTTTTTCTAATAAATAAAAAGAAAACAAGTAGATAGAATAGAAAAAGAACAGAGAAAGCTGGTGTTAGAAGAGGCCACAAAACATGCCGTTAGAAAACTAATAGAGAGTGCAAGTGTTAGAGGGCTTTTTAAAATAATAATCGTAGAATAACTTGATATACAGATGGCTATATTCACAGTGATTATACTTAATTCATATTTTTATTAATAAAAATCGTCTACATACTGTATGTAGTACGAGTTAAGGCTGCTCTGTGCCAGCTCAAAATTCTGTGTAAGGACAGACAAAAATATGCCTGCTCTCGCACCTCAGTTAGAAAGTATCCAGTTGTAATTGCTGTGCAATTGCATTTATACCACCTCCGAGCCGTATTAAACAGTCTGTGTACAGACAGCTAAATGAAACTTCAGAAAGCACTTCTGTTAGACCCTTACAGTGTGACTTTGGCAGACTTTTGCTCAGAGTGTTTGTGTACCTTGTGCAGATCAGGGACCTTGTCTCTGGCTCGATGGTACTCCACCACACACTCCAGACAGCAGCCGAGGTCTTCATTCAGAGAGTCCATCTCTCTCTCAGACAGCCGTCCTGAGCTGTAGTGACTCAGCATGGTGACTATCGCTGCGTCACCCTCTGCCTCCAGGGAGGTGGTGCACCACAGACACTTCTCCATCACGATCACCTGTGCACACACAGATACAGACAGCTTAATATAATGCGTTCTTAAAGCCTCCATATGATTCTACAGCACTTCTCTCCTCATTCTCCAAAATGCCTTCAAGCATCTTTTTAGCAGCTTAACGCTCATGTTGAGTACACAAATACAATATATTCTTGATCACGGATTTAAAAAATAACAGTGGATTAAAAGGGACACTTCACCCAAAAACGAAAATGATGTCATCATTTACTCACCGTCAAGTTGTTCCAAACCTGTATGAGTTTCTTTCTTCTAGAGAACACAAAAGATGATATTATGAAGAACGTTGGTAAGCAAACAGTAGCTGGTAGCCATTGACTTCCATAGTGTGGATACCTGTGATTCTTCAAAATATCCTCTTTATCCTCCATATAAGAAACACTCATAAAGGTTTAGAACAGTTGAGGGTGAGTCAATGACAATTCATTTTTAAGGTGAACTATCTCTTTAAGAACAGTCTTTATGACTGTGCACGCAAAGCATGACAAGACTTCAGCAAAGAAGAATAGTGGGCAAAAACTGAAAGTAAATGACAGGGACTGTCAGACACTAAGAAGGATTGTTCCTAAACAATACAGAACTACTGCAACCTCAATATTCACCTTAAATACCCTGTTTCTATAGTATAATTTTATGGAGATGCAGTATATTTTGGTGGAAGCACTATGACAACTGAGACAAGTTACAACAGAGTTTGGCACCAGAACTGAGAAAACGCGGTGTAAACACATTAGACATGTACCAGCCTCTCCACTGTATGAGAATTATTTTTTTACAAATTTTTAAGGAGGATAGGGAAAGTAATTGTAGCTAGAGACTAAGGATGAGCAGGGAAGAAAGATAAGGAGAGGAACACCTGTGAGTGAGGTCAATGGTTTTGAACTGTATAAAATAGATATATTTACATTTAGTCATTTTGCAGACGCTTTTATCAAAAGCAACTTACAATTGGGGAATACATAAAGCGATTCTTCTTAAAGAGGCAAACAGACACAGGAAGTGCTCGTAATACCAAGTTTCAGGCATTGTTCAAATAAGTACAAGATATATATATTTTAGTGCTGGGCAACGATTAAAAATTTGAATCGCGATTAATCGCATAAATATAAAACCAACGCTATTTGCCACTGCCAGGGCATTAATGTTTTTATAGAAAATATTTTATAGTTTGTTACAGAAAAACAAGTTATGCTCAGAGTCCAGAGCCTCGATCATAGCATTATAACAGGCACCTTCCGAGTAGGGAGCGATCACACTAGTCAAACGAACCAGGTTTTGGGGGTCAAACGCACTCGGGCACGGTTAAGATTGCCTAGTGCGAGTACACCCTTATTCTCCCACATCCCGCACACACAAGTCTCTACCCGCCCGCACGATTAATCGCATAAATATAAAACCAACGCTATTTGCCACTGCCAGGGCATTAATGTTTTTATAGAAAATATTTTATAGTTTGTTACAGAAAAACAAGTTATGCTCAGAGTCCAGAGCCTCGATCATAGCATTATAACAGGCACCTTCCGAGTAGAGACCTGCGCGGGACCCAATGCAGCAGAGTGCGGCGCGGGACAACACTTGATGGGCGGGTAGAGACTCGTGTGTGCGGGATGCGGGAGAATAAGTAGGGTGTTCTCACACTATGTAATCTTAACCGTGCCCGAGTGCGTTTGACCACCAAAGCACGGTTCGTTTGACTAGTGTGATCGTTCCGTGCGTTCGTTTAGCTGTCCCTGGCTCGGTTGGAAGAGGTTGGCCAGAGTGCGGTATGGGTCCCGCGCAGGTCTTTACTCGGAAGGTGGCTGTTATAATTAGGGTTGGGTATCGATTGGGTTTTTTACGATACCGGTGCCAAAACGATACTTTTAAAACGGTACCGGTGCCTAAACCGATACTTTAAAAAAAAAAAAAATACACAAAATAGGATGGATTGGCCATTATTGAGCCCTATAAACACATTTAATGTCTGTTTCATTCATACTGGACGTCAGAGGGCGCACTCGAACAGAAAATCGACATATCCAGTCACAGAAGTACAAAACTCATGACCCTCCAGGAAATCCCTTATATGGACAAAGGCATGGCTATTATA
>NW_015628031.1:894012-919056 GCF_001515625.1 Sinocyclocheilus rhinocerous
TCCCGGTTCGTTTAGCCGTCCCTGGCTCTGTTGGAAGAGGTGGGCCAGAGCACGGTTCGTGTAAAGACACGATCGCAGACTTATAAGTGCAGTACCGACACCTATCTCTCAAATGGACCATTGACACTCCTAATTGAGATTGTAGATAGTGTCAAGAAGGCTAATAAATGTATTATTTAATGCAAAACAACACAATGTTTCTACTGTATATCTTGTCAATCACTCTGATATTTAGTTAAAATGAGTGCTGTCTGTCACTATCTTTAATCAGTTCTGTGAATGACTGTAAGGTATGCCACATGCACTGTAATGTTTTATATTAAATATTACATTTTCAAATGAAAATAGCAACATGATCATTTTATAAAGTATGCGTTCATATGTGTTAATGGCTAGATTTTCGCTGGAGGAAACAGCTGTGGTGTGATGAGCGGTGAACGCAGCGAAAACTTTACAGTAGCCTAACGTTAGATGGGAAACCGATTGCTTCCCCGTGACATTTTGTAAACTGTATTTATGACAAAGAACTGCACAGATGCAGATATTATAACAATCTTTCGATAAACACACACCTTGTGTCGTCTGTTTCTGTTTGAGTCCACTCGCGCTGCGCCACCGCGGTCTGCGGACTGAAGAGCACGCTGAAAGACGGGAGGAGACGAAGTCTGCCGCCGTTTTCATATGAAATTTAAAGGGGACTGAGGCGATCACGAATTCCTGCGCGGGACTGTTTTTTCAGTCCCGCTCCCGCAAGGTTCTATTACACACCCACCCGCTCCTGCTATATATTCACTGTTTGCTCACCCGCTGTCCGCTTAGAATAACCCGACCGTTCCCGCTAAATTTAGATCTCGTTTCCAGAATCTCATAATATTTTATGCAACAGTAGGAAAAAAAGTGTCACAGAAAACAAAAATGTTCTTATTTGTATTCGTCTTGTCAGAATACAATTCGTTTAACATTGACAACACAATAGGGAAAAAGTGTCGCAGAGAGAAAAGATGTCAAAATACTAAATTCGTTTAACATTTTGCTGTACACAGTAGGAAAAGTGTCGCAGAGAAAAATAAATAAATACGACATCTTTCATTTAAAATGATAGGCTAAGCAAAATATAAACAAAACCCGAGTTGAACGTCCTTCAAGGACAGCGCATCCACACTTTGCTCCATCCTTATTCTGCTCACTCACTCATCGACAACCTGCCTGTTCTGTCTGAGGGCCGTATATTTACCACGGTACAGCCAGATCCAGATCCAAGATCCAGATCCAACTCCTCCCACCTTACATATACATAAAACCCACCCGTCTCCACCATCTGATCCCTAAACCCACCCATATCCACCCCTAAACCTATCAATCTCCACCCCCTAGATGTGGATCCAACCCCGCCCCCTGGATCTTTGTTCTGCAGTGAGGGGCTACTGTTTTATTCTGGAATTTAATCCCACGGTGCAGAAAATCCGGTCGGGTCCCGCGGGAGAGCCGCAGGAATGCAGACCTCTACACCAAAATCTGCGTTCTGATTCGGTAGTACATACTGGTTACATAGGTACTGGGTTTCGGTACCCAACCCTAGTTATAATGCTATGATCGAGGCTCTGGACTCTGATTATAACTATCCCATTAAAGGCAATTTTCTCAATATGTTAATTTTTTTGCACCCTCAGATTCCAGATTTTCAAATAGTTGTATCTCGGCCAAATATTGTCTTATCCTAACAAACCATACATCAATGATAAGAATAAATCGCAGATATGCTGTTCTAAATGGACGTCGGGAACGGGATATTGTTAGACCGCCCGCTCCCGTTCAAATTACACCAGAGTTACCGACCACTACCGCGTTTTATTCGAGATGGTCTTCACTGCAGAGCACAAGAACCAGGGGGCGAGGTTGGATCCAGATCCAACTCCTCCCACCTTACATATACATAAAACCCACCCGTCTCCACCATCTGATCCCTAAACCCACCCATATCCACCCCTAAACCTATCAATCTCCACCCCCTAGATGTGGATCCAACCCCGCCCCCTGGATCTTTGTTCTGCAGTGAGGGGCTACTGTTTTATTCTGGAATTTAATCCCACGGTGCAGAAAATCCGGTCGGGTCCCGCGGGAGAGCCGCAGGAATGCAGACCTCTACACCAAAATCTGCGTTCTGATTCGGTAGTACATACTGGTTACATAGGTACTGGGTTTCGGTACCCAACCCTAGTTATAATGCTATGATCGAGGCTCTGGACTCTGATTATAACTATCCCATTAAAGGCAATTTTCTCAATATGTTAATTTTTTTGCACCCTCAGATTCCAGATTTTCAAATAGTTGTATCTCGGCCAAATATTGTCTTATCCTAACAAACCATACATCAATGGAAAGCTTATTTATTCAGCTTTCAGATGATGTATAAATCTCAATTTCAAAAAATTGACCCTTATGAAAGGTTTTATGGTCCAGGGTCCAGAATGAAAAAGAGAAAGAGACAGAAAGAAAGAAAGAGAGAGAGAGAGAAAGAGACAGAGAGAAAGAAAGAGAGAAAAAAAGAGAGAAAGAAAGAGAGAAAAACAAAAAGAAAGACAGACAGAGAGAGAGAAAAAAAAGAAAGAAAGAGAGAGAGAGAGAAAGAAGAAAGATGTAATCTGAAGGTTGTAGCTTGGTGGGGTCTTGTAACCCAAAGGTCACGGGTTCAAGTCTCAGCACCGGAAGGAAATTTATGTGGGGGAAGTGAATGAAGAGTGCTCTGTTCCACACTCAATACCACGACTGAGGTGCTCTGGAGCACATGAGCAAGGCACCAACCCCCAAACTGCTCCTCGGGAGCCACAGCAAATGGCTGCCCACTTCCCCAGGTGTGAGTTCACACTAGTGTGTGTGTGTGTGTGTGTGTGTGTGTGTTCAATACAGGTGTGAGTTCACACTAGTGTGTGTATATGTGTGCTCAAAACAGCCAAAAGATAAGACAAAAGTGTTCCCACACAGTGGAAATCTGCGTCTAATAAGTATACAAACCAAGGTCAATAATATGCCTGTTCTGCAGCCTCCATTGTATGTTTGCACAAAGATTATATTATGCATACAGCATAACAAGGGTGTATAAACTACAATAGTGTTCAGCTGCAAGTACATATTGTTTTCTATATGAACATAAGAAACTATTATTTTTTTAAATGATGAGAAACTGTATTTCTGATAGTCAGATCAGTGGCTATGAAAATCCTTTGGTTGCCTTAACGTTACTTGAATTATACGAACAGAAGAAACGAAACTGATCAGATTGCACCGTGGGTGATTTCTGTTCTGATTTACACAAACTAAAGCCATCCCAGAGTCAAGAGCGGAGAGCCAACATGCACTCACTGACCAACCATAACAATGATATCATTTAATTTACACAAATGTTTCTATTGTCCACACTATCAAGAAAGTATAAGCTGAAGTGCGTCAGAGAGCTGCCAAACAAAAGACGTCACATTAACACAGACAAAACAGAGCTTTTACTTTTTAACTCGAGGCCTCACAAAGCTATAAACACTGAGGTCCCTGCAGGAGGAAGAGTGAACTTCGTTCGCACACCACAAAGAGTCAAATGTAAACATGAGGAATGGATTCAAACGCAACCAAAAAACAACAAACGGGTTACCCGCAAAACTCCAACGGAGGAAACTTTGAGTCTTTCAGCGCTGTTTCATCTCAAATCCACAATGACACGGTTGTAAATACCTTAAGTCCACTCAACAGTGTGTTTTACATGGTCTCTTTCTCTCCGTCTTCTTGCGCTCGATTCTGCTCTCCACTAAACTCCCGCCTACCGCCGAGTCGCACTGCGGTGACGTAATGCTGGGGGCGGGTCTGTCCATTGCGCATGCGCAGCATCACAGCGCGGGATCGGCGAAAAATAAAGGGCTTGCGTTAAGACCATAAAGCTGCGCAATAACGCACAGGAGGAAGATAGTTATACAGTAATTGTTCAACGAGCAGCTTATGGAGCATATAATTTGACAAAACTGTTTAAACTTGAATTGTGTAAATTAGAATTATTGACAAGTGTCATTTAACAAAACTGAATATTATGTGGCATTTAACATAGCTCTGAATTTGATTTGATTTTAGCTTAGGTTGAAATAATAGTTTTGAATTATATTAAGCTTTTCACCAAAAATCACTATTAAAATGAATACAGTTGTGTTAATTAAATGAAAGTATTTGTACTTTAATAATTTAAAATAATATTCACGCTTTAATTTTAGTGTATATCGACACTATAGTGTTGTAGTTAATAAAATACAGTACATAGATTTCTTAAATAAATGGTGAAATAACAAAATAATTCAAACTGAAGAAAAATAACTTTTGGAATTGATAATACACAATAATAAATCAATTTTTAAATAAACGAATTTTGCTACTAAACACAAAATCAACATCCACATTTGCTCAGACGGACACAAATAAGTGCAACAGTTCATACATAAACATATTTTGTTTTTTATTCAGCCTGATATGAATTACACGTGATAAAAGAGAGGATCATCTTCGAGTTATGTAATAACCTCCCTTCCCTTTATATAAACACCCCGTCACAGACAGTTTCTACATCAACCTAAAAGAACAGGCCTCGGTACATGCTAGAGTTCAACCTGAGGTTTAGGTTCTGATTATTTTTTGTCCTTTTCGTATTTCCATTTGTCATGTAATCATGTTGTAGCAGTAGCAAAGGCGTCCATATATACTCAAAAGTGGTATTATGGGAAAATCAGAGCAGAGGTGTGAAAACCGACAACCTGCCCACATCAAATGGTTCAGAAACAGGAAAAAAAATACAATAAATGTTAATATAAAAAACTGAGCATTATTTTTCCTGTCCCATCAGAACTGCATCTTTTGAGATGTTGATTGGTATTAATAAAAAAGGAATGATGTTTTAATTATAATTTTTCCATGTCATCTGCACATGGAAACAAACATAACTGACGTAAGGCCCAATAAATCTGAAAAATGTGTTATCGGATCACAAGTCTAACACAACATAATGCAAATGGGGTTGAAACAAAAGTACATAATTCGGACTAAAAACAGGCACTAAATTTGTTCCTATGACCTAATTTTGTTCCCAGCACCATTTGAGACCAACAAATCTGGAACTAGTTGTAACAACACCATGTTCTGCAATGCCTTTATGCTCAAGACATGGGGGATACCGTCTGTCGGTGGACAAACTTTAAAACAAAAAGAGCCAGCAAAGAGCAGAAACAATTCATTATTTTAAAAAAATAGTGTTAATATGATTGGTTTAAAAGTCAAATTCATAAAGTGCAAATTATTTTAGTTTTCATTACACTTTTTATCTAAGGTGAATTATCTAAGGTGAATAACCTGCCAGGGTCATGTTTCTATGGAAGCCCGTTTCCGCCACAGAATAAAACAAATAAAACGGTAATTTCTAACTTTTTTTCCTTGCAATTCCTTTTTCAATTTCCTTGCAAAACTCCGAATTGCAAGAAATCGTCAGAGATGCAAGGAAAGAGGGAGAACTGTTTGATGTAAACTCGTTGAACTGTGAGATATAAACTTGCAATTCTTCGGAAAAAAAGTCAGGACTCTTAAGATTTCAAGTGTCAAAATTTCAATATATATATATATAAAAAAAAGGAAGAAAAAAAAAAGGCAGAATTGCGAGGTATAAACTCAGAATTTAATCATTTGTACAAAAAAGTCTGAACTGTGAGATGTAAACTTGCAATTCTTAGGAAAAAAAAGTCAGAATTGTGCTAAAAAAAAAAATTACATTCCATCGCAGAATCAACTTCCATGTGTTTCACCTCAAAATTGAAAAATAAGTATTTATTTTGCCAAAAGAAAATGAAACCATTAAGAGATTTTTACATGGTAACAATTTATGACGACAAAAAAAATATAAAATGTCTGGACACATGACGTTAATGAGAATTTGATAATAAAATGAAAATGTCACAAATGCAAACAATAAACGCCCTAAAAATAGCCTTACATTTCTTTTTTATTATTTTGGGGTGAAATGTGACCTGGACATATTTTGCGATGAGTATTTACGTCTTTTATGATATACAAACGAGCAAAAGCTATTTTTGTCCCCCCACCCTCATCTGTGCTGCATTTGCGTCTGCATTCCTCCCCTCCTCCTCCTCTCCTGTGTTTATTACCCAGCATTCCTTTCCCTGGTCCTTTTAAATAAAAGTAATGCCATGCTGATAGGTTTGTCGCGTCATAAAACTCTCTTTCTTTCACTTCCACCTCTTCCCCCCTTCACGCCGCTGTTAAGATCTTCCCTGTGAATGGTAATGAATAAAATATATATTACATTTGTCATTAAATAGTTTTTGTCTCTTGCACGGTCCGCATGCATTAGGAGCGCAGGGGCAGCCTAAGGACGGGGGGAGGAGAAGGCCATGTTGTCGTGCGAACGGTTGGGTCATGTGATAACGGTCACGTCTGCGATACGAACTCGCTCCTTTGGTCCACAAGTACACTGTTCTGCGCGTTCACATCAACCAGAACAGTCCAGACTATGAAACTCCAGTGTGTTTGTGTGTGTGTATGTGTGTGTGTGGTCCTTTCTGTCAGTTTTCACTGGGTTTCGCAGAAAATCACTGAAGCTTCGTTCCCAGCTTTCGTTGTCTGTTTCTGTATGAGAAGACGACAAAAGAAAAGTGTAAGTCAAAAGTTTAGAAGGCACTTTTTACTAGGATAACGCAACAAACAAGTTAGCCTATAACACGTCACCTATACTTAACTTATTTTAAATACCAAAATTTAATTTCATGCAAACCTGTCGCTGCAAGATTTTCCCACTAAAAATATGGAACAAATTGTGACACAAAGGAAGTGACATCATTATGGAATGACTCGTCTTCCCGTCATAGACGAGTCTCTTATCTCATTCAAATTTAAATTTTTTACACGCATTGTCATGCTAACTGCATTCAACAAGCTCAACCAGTCAAGCCTGCTAATAAAGTTATTTTGCAAAAAATTATAAAATATTTCTCTTTAATTCATGGAAGTTTATTAAGTTAACTCATTAACCTTAAGCTAACTATAACCAAAAATTCTGTCCAAAACTAGTTAGCCCCTATATAGTTTTATTACACACACACACACACACACACACAAAAATAACAAATAATAATTTAAAGTATTTTTTAAATGCTAACATTATATATAACATAATATAATAAACATAATTATAACATTATTATAACATATTTCTTTTTTTATGGCTAGGCTTTTTTTGTTTATAGATTTTGTTTATAGACATATCCCAAATTAGTTGCAAGAATTGCAAACTTCATACAAAATAAATGAAAATCAAACAAGCTCATATAATATTTAGTTTCATCTTTCATATGAACAAGGCTTTCAAATCTTATTTTGTAGCCTTCTCACTGAGGAAAAAAAAAAACTCAAGATATTTAGGTTAAATAAGGCATGTTTCATTTGATTATTTTTTAATGAATATATATATATATATATGTGTGTATGTATGTATGTATGCATGCATGTATGTATTAGGGGTGTAACAGATATATATTTATTTATTTATGATTTTTTGTTTAGAATTTTTAGGTTTATTTTAGGTTTTAGGCTAGAAAACAATGAAATATCTGTTTATATACATGTCCCATATTAGTTCCAAATAATATTAATATTAGTTGCAAGTTGTGCATACTTTCTGTCAATAGCTTTTATTTTTAAGGGTGTATTCACACCTGTCTTGTTTGGTTCAGTTGAATCGAACTCAAGTTCATTTCCCCTCTTGGTGCGGATCTTTTGGGCAGGTGTGAATACAGCAATCGCACTCGGGTGCGGACCAAACAACCGCACCGAGACCCAGCTGAAGAGGTGGTCTCGGTCCGCTTCTAAACGAACTCTAGTACGGTTCGTTTAAGACCCGACCTCGATCCGACCCAATTGCAGAAATCACGCTCAGAAACAGACAGCTCGCGCATATAGTGCTGTTGCTTGCATTTCAATGGCTTAAATCACTTGTTTTTAAACCGCAATGCTTAAAAACGCATGCAAATGACGATTTTTCGTGACCATGGCGCACAGCAATGTGTTAATAAACTAGTGTTTTCTGAGTCAGTGTTGCAAAGATGAAGTTGACAATCCTGACTCGCCATCTCCTCATTGCACGTGCCTTTAGAGAGAAATTTATCTTTACGGATTACATAATGAAAGAGTTTTTGTTTTGGATTTGAATTATTTCGTTTTGTAGTCATTTAAAGCTTTCTATAGATATATTCATCATGTCTGTAAGGAAAATATTCGCTGAGTTTCATTGCATTTATTTGAAGCGCTCCTGTTCAAGACCGAGACGGCAAGCGCATCCTATTTGTTTTCTTTATTTTACAAAAACACAACGTTTTCTTTACATTGTGAGTGCACACAAATAAAAGTAGATCCTTTACAGTTCTGAACGATGGGTTGCACTTCCTGTTTTTCCCAGCATGCTTGAGAATTTCTGTCCAATGAATGGCTGACCTTAGCACATGTGTGGTTTTGTTTACAATTTCTGGTTCACTTGCAAAAAGGGCAGTGTGAAAGCGAACCGCACCAGACAAAAAAAAAATCAACATTGTATTTGGTCCGGACCAAAGCAAGTGAACTAGCGGACTTTCCTGGTGTGATCTTTCAGGTCTTATTTTGTATCCTTTTTGGAAAGTGCCAGAAATATCTGCTGTCTTGTTGCTCAAACAGTAGAGCAATGCTAAGGTCATGGGTTCGCTTGCCAGAGAAAGCAACTGATAAAGTATGTGCCTTAAATGCAATGAACAAGGCTTTGGATAAAAGAGTCTGGCAAATGTGTAAAATGTAAATATAAATGAAATGAAAAATGAATGTGTACTACGGCTGTTGAGTATTAACTGGTCCGGACGTTATGTCTTGACTTTGACCTTTAACCCCTCCCTTAGGGATTAACCTCATGACCTTTTAATGATCTCCAGATGTGATATACCATCTGTTTTGTAATATATCTGGATTATGTGCCCTCCGGCATGAAATAAGAGAATGTTTCAATTGGCCTTTAATGATCTCCAGATGTGATATGCCATCTGTTTTGTAATATATCTGGATTACCGTAATTAACCTTTGACCTCTGCCATGAAATAAGAGAATGTTTCAATTGGCCTTTAATGATCTCCAGATGTGATATGCCATCTGTTTTGTAATATATCTGGATTACCGTAATTAACCTGTGACCTCTGCCATGAAATAAGTGTGTGTGTGCGTGTTGTTCCACTCCCCCCAACTGCCTCCCATTTTCACTCTGTGAGCTAGACATGTAAAAAAGCTCTCTGTACTCTGAGATTTTAAAATTCCGTTTCAACTATTTGCAAACCTTTTGACGCACCGCTGCCATTGTGTAAAGATGTAATTTCTCAACCTCCCTGAAAAATGCATGTCATTTTTCATTATGCTCAAAGTTTATTTTTATTGATTTATTTTATTCATTAAGCTAAGTTTTTAATACTTTATTTTCATTTCATTATAACGCTGAGAATCAGAAAACAGCCAGAATATGTCTGTGTGTGTGTGAGAGAGTGAGTTATTTTTATTTTATTGTATTTTTACATTTATTTTCTCATTTATTGTCTCCTTTTTTACTTTGGTGGTGTAATTATATTCTGTATTTTACACATCTAAAATGCTTTGACAATACTGTAACACACACGTCATGCCAATACAGCAACTTGAACTTGAACTTGAGAGAGATATATAATGCTTTGATCTCTTAAAATTGTTTATTCTTTTACTTATTTTGTATATTGTCCTTAAACCAATATCTCTTTCTCACATCCATGTAGACTGACCAAAACCCCTGTGATGGATGGCGTGCCACCCGATTCCACGCACATGTGGTCCACAGATGTCCGGACGAAAAGTTCAAAAACATACTTGAAATCTTCAATTTTGAACTTTGACACTGCCAATTTAAACAAAACTCATGTTTCACCCGCGGAGGTCGCAGGTCAACCTTGGTTATCCATCTATATTATAAACAGAAGGCATAGCACATCTGGCGATCATTAAAGGCCAATTTAAACATTCTCTTATTTCATGGCAGAGGTCACGGGTTAATTACGGTAATCCAGATATATTACAAAACAGATGGCATAGCACATCTGGAGATCATTAAAGGCCAATTTGAACATTCTCTTATTTCATGGCAGAGGTCACATAATCCAGATATATTACAAAACAGATGGTATATTCACATCTGGAGATCATTAAAGGCCAATTTGAACATTCTCTTATTTCATGGTAGAGGTCACGGGTTAATTACGGTAATCCAGATATATTACAAAACAGATGGCATAGCACATCTGGAGATCAATAAAGGCCAATTTAAACATTCTCTTATTTCATGCCGGAGGTCACATAATCCAGATATATTACAAAACAGATGGTATATCACATCTGGAGATAATTAAAAGGTCATGAGGTTAATCCTTAAGGGAGGTTAAAGGTCAAAGTCATCAATCAAAAAATTTGACATAACGTCCGGACCTAGTTACTACTCTGTTGAGTGACAAAAAGGACATGAAAGTAACATAAAATGATTATAAAAATAGCCCAGAAGACTCATGTGAAACACCCTCGGCCTGATATTTAGCAGTAGATGCTGTAGGTGAGTTTACCTGGCTTCTGATCTGGTTACTGTGTATTCAAACCACAGGATGTTGGGAATGAGACTTGTATCTCTCACCAGAAAAAACTCTGAGATTGGCCTGAGGCGAGAAAGAGAAACACAGATACTTAAAATAGAGCTCTGTGTGTGTAAGTGACTTTGTAAATGAACATCTGTGCATGTGCTTGCATCATTACCAGGCTGCTATCTTGGGAAAGAGCGGCGTCAGCACCTCTTGGGTGATAAAAAACCAAACCACTCCCATCACCATCCCGGCCACACCCCCATAAATCACCTGACTCCAGGTGTGGTACAGGAGGTAGACTCTAAGAGGACAAACATGAGCAATGCATCCGAAATACAGTAAGACTCAACTACTGCACTTACTTAAAGAAAAAAAACACTCATTACCTGCTGTATGAAACGAACAGAGCCACTGCCAGTAGAATGATGGACAGTATATGCCGCCATAACAGTTCAACACACTTGGCATTGTTCGTCTGATGCATTCTGGAGAAAAAGACAAAAATCAATCATTTTGATTCAAATATATATATTATATATTCCATTCATCAAAGAATCCTGAATCAGTTTCCACAAAAATATTGGGCAGCACAACCGTTTTCAACACTGATACTAATCATAATTGTTTCTTGAGCAGCAAATCAGCATATTAGAATGATTTCTGATATGCTGATATAAAGACTGGAGTAATGATGCTGAAATTTCAGATTTGATCACAGGAACAAATTACATTTTCAATATATTCCCATAGAAAACAGTTATATATTTTTTATAATTTTGCTGTTTTTACTTTATTTTTGATCAAATAAATGCAGCCTTGGGAGCAGAAGAGACCTCTTTCTGATACCAAACTTTTGAATGGCAATGTATAAATATAGTAATGTAAATAAAGTTATGTTTTTCTAGTAGTTTTTCCAAGTAAATAGTATTAAAACATGACTAAGAGCAGCGAGAAGTTCTCCTTTCTGTTCTTTTTGACTTTAGTAAAATGTTATAAATGAAAAAGAGAAAGTCTTACCTTAAATAAAGAAAAAGAAAAAAGTATACAACAAAAAACCAGATGAACTGAGAGTGACTGGAAGGCATCCCGTACTCTGTCGTGACTGAGGTGTGACCTCCTGTTAATGAGACACGACACACAATTCAGTAAATTCACTAAATATCAGAGATGTCAGGTACTAGTTATGAACTAACTTGTGAAGTAATAAAGAGTTAGAGTCAACCATCCCACCAAACTAAGATCTGCTTTTTTAGTGAGACAAAAATCAGAACAGCTACAAGAAACTGAGTCACGGTCCAGCGTTATTATCATCAAGTAAAAGTAAACCCAACTCTCATTACTTAAAAAAAATAAAATATTCAGCTGTTGTGAAAAAAAATATGCAACTCTGTTGAAAAAAAGGATTTTTCAAAGTTGTAAATGATTATTCAAGTGAATTTTACAACAACAATAAAAAATATATATATATATACAGTGGGTACGGAAAGTATTCAGACCCCCTTAAATTTTTCACTCTTTGTTATATTGCAGCCATTTGCTAAAATCATTTAAGTTAATTTTTTTTCCTCATTAATGTACACACAGCACCCCATATTGACAGAAAAACACAGAATTGTTGACATCTTTGCAGATTTATTAAAAAAGAAAAACTGAAAAATGCTCAGTATTTAGTAGAAGCACCCATTTGATCTAATACAGCCAACACACACACACACACACACACACATATATACACCATTTCAGTTTTTCTACTTCAAAATTACACATTTAAATCAAAGTATTACTAGTCATTTCTTGCTTGTGAAATTTACTTTCAATTGTTTTCACACCAAATGTAGCTAGTTGCCAAGGCAGCATTTTTAATTTTCATTTAGTTCAACATGAAGTACTAAAATATATCTAAAACTAAATAAACTAAAAGTAATTTAAGTAAAAATTTAATAAAAACTCTAAAACTTTAGCTAAAATTCAAGTAAAAACAGAAAATATAAAAATAAAATTTAATTCAAAATATTAGCAAGAAATATAATAGTATATAAATGATACTAAAATAACACCGTTGCAGTCACAACTGTGATCTAGATCAGTGTTTCCCAACCTTTTTTTAGTCGCGGCACCCTTTGGAAATTTTAACAAACTTGTGGCACCCTACAACATTAATTCTGTCACAATATTCATAACCTAGATTGTATTAATATCGCTGAGCTAAATTAATAATGTGCTTGAATGTGTCCTTTGAACTGAACCAAGCATGTACTAAGTATGTTATATTCTTGTGTCTTCTGTTAGTTGTTTTTAACAGATTGCAGGTGCTTTTTGTTATCAGACTGCCAAGATATGAACTAGGTCGACTGGATGGGCTGATCTCACTAAACCTCACTGAATGGTGCTGCAGCATAAAGCTTAACAATCTGGTCTGGTATCTTGACAGGTTGCAGGTCAAGCCCCAGGGTTAGTTCATGAACTACCCATTGTGTTTTTGAGCACGGTCTTGTATTGCCAGTATTGTGTCTATTGGCATAAAGTCTGGTCCAGTTTTGCAGACTATTCTGTCCAAGAACCGCCTACTCAGACCGACATGTAAATCAATAAAGCACAGTTTGTTTTGCTTCTTCATGCGTTTTGTGGCGGAAAAACTCACACGGCGGTCTACATAAACTCAGATTCTCCTATAATGATGTAGTTATGTATGAGCATTTGTTTAAACAAACAACACGCCGATGACGGTACTTACCTCCACACGGCCGAGGCTCCTGTAGAATGTGTTTGAGCAGCCAGTTTAACCCCTCGTTCATGATCAAACCTCCAAAAAAAGAGATCTGAGAGAGAGAACGCACACAAGGGATGAAAAGCGTGTAATGAGAACAAGGTAGTATGCGGTTTGGGATTTGATCCTGTACCCTGCTGGGTTGTGACGTCATGTGACTCACCGTATGTAGCTCTCGCTTAAAGACGACCAGAGTGACGAATCCGACGAGGATCGCGATGGGCAACAGGCTCATGCAGGCCAATACCTGCCCCGTCAGATCACCTGGACAAACAGACAGCGCAAGATTTAGCAATTCAGGGGCCGTTTACACGACAACATTTTCAGCCAAAAACGGGAAACTTTTTATGCGTTTTGCCTGTTCGTTTGCACAACAACGGCGTTTTGGGGACTAATGGTGCGTTCAAGTCATGTCAGATATATCGTATTTACGAGTTGAACGCACATGAACGCCACCACAAAGTCATTATTACGAGTGGGAAACTCGAAATTTTCTTTAAGCCCCGAGTTTCCGAGTTGGGGGCGTGTCAATGAGAAACATGGCGGAATCGATGGATGCTAAAGGCAAGCACGAACAAACATATACAACAATGGTGGAGTACATGGTACTGCTGTTGCTGCTCAAGAGTTTGCTAACGCTTCTTCAGCAAAGTGTGGATTTACTTCACCAATATTACAACCAACAGCAGAGACGCATCATATACAACACATAATCGTCACTTCCCTACAGGTACTGTTTACTAACAAAGTGACAGCGCCAACTACTGGCCTGGCATACGTAATACAGTGTTTTTGTCCGTTTTTCGCGGATATGTGTAAACGCGAATCGTTTTGAAAACGTTGTCGTGTATACGTGAAAATTTTTTAAAACGCAAGGGAAAAACTTTTCAGTTTTTGACTACATCGTTGTCGTGTAAACAGTCTAAGAGTCCTTCTTCTTTGCACACAGAGCCTGTCAAAACAAACTAGAGTTCCGTTCAGAACAGCTACTCTGCGGTATGCAACTGACTCATTAAACCAAACTGCCAAAAGTCAGACATATTTACACAAACTTGGATTAAAATGTTTATTTCTGAGATGGCATGATAAATGGATACTACTCAATTGAATTAAATGGTGCATTCACACCATGTCACAATTACTTTAATTACTAACAACCTGGGACATTCGACTCAGAGCTGTTCACTTCCTTAAACTCGGAATTATGCATTAAAATAGTGGAAGCACTATTAAAGTTGGAATAAAAAATTTACCCCATCTATTTTCTAAATGCATGTTATAGATCATGTTGTGAACAATTCATCCATGCATGTGTAGGCCTATCTTTTTTTTTTTTTTTTTGACATTATAATGTTTCATTAAAATTTGATAACTGGAACTTGTGGTGAAAACGATGTAAGCAGGACTTATCCAATCATTTAGTCTGCTTAAACTCCTCCCCCACAGTTCACTTTCATCTGCATCCACTTTTCAGGGCCACGCCCACATCTCAACATCCAATCAACAAACGCAGCATAGAAATAAATGCCGCCCTACATTTTTTCTATTTTGATAATCCATTACACTCTGATGTACGTCACAATACAGAACAAAATATCTGTCGCTACTTCTGTTTTTATCACAACTTAAAAGCCAAAATGTGTAATTTGAGTAATCAGTAGAAAAAACACAACACAAAAAGTAAGTGTCATTATGCAAATGTCTTAATAAACGTATAGTTTATGTAGAAGGACATTAGATAGTTATTATTTCTGTGCTCTGTATGGCGCAATTTTAAATATTATGAAATAACCATTTAATTACATTTTACAGCGGTCAGATGGTACAAATCGGAAAATTGCTTGTAAAAGTTGTGATTACAAGTTCTACGAGAATGCTTTTTACAAATATCATAATTGCGATATTTTTTGTTGTGAATGTAAACACACAACAAACAGGTCATGTGACAATAAAAGAGTCATATTATGGAACTACGTTGTTTTCCCCCCAAACTTTTTAACTATAAAACAAGATAAAAATCCAGAATAAAAAAATAAATAAATTGTTCACTGTTTTTCTGATCAAATAAATTCAGATAAATAAATACAAAAATTGGATTTCTTTAAAAAAAAAAAAAAAATTCTTGCTGATCCAAAAAATTGTTAAAAGGCAATTTAAAAATATATATTTATATAAATAAAGTTTTACATTTTTGTAGCAATGTTTTACATAATTAATAAAAACACACTTAAGAGCAGTGAGTAGTTCTCTTTTTCTTGTCAATTGTTATGACCTTTAAGATAGTCTGCATCTGTGTACTGTTTTGGTATGTATTCGATCTCTCTGCTCGTGTGTCGACATGTTTGTGTTCCAGATGGGTGTGGCCTCTGTTAACCAGCTGAATCAAATCCTTTTTCTGTTACGGCTAACCCCTAGAGGTCGTAACACAATACTGTGATTTTAAAGCGTTATAAAAAAAATGAGAAAAATCTTTCCTTAAATAGCGGGAAAAAGCCTAATAACTAAACATACAAAAAAAGAGGTCCTGTAAATTGCAAAACAGCTTCAATTCAAAGCATGAGTAAATGGACAATGATCAGAGAAATTATGAACAGATAAAGTGCAGGAATTAGTAATGAACTACACTAAAGATTAGTCCATGCATGGCAGAGAATTCCAGAAGAACTGTCTCGGATTGTATTTAAAACCTTCCCCCGAGCATAAAGCACTAAAAGTGGGCCATTTCACAACCAACAGAGAACCATTTCTCACATATGCATATATAAAGGTTGATTGCATGTCAAGCCAACATTGCATTTGCCAAACTGCACATATACAGGCTTGCTTTCTCTCGTGCATACATTATACTGGCATGTTTTACCATCTCATGCACGACAATTTAATATGCAAACATATCTAACTATGTGACGGTAGTTTAAACACGGAAGATGTTCTTGGTTTTCTTCATATGCCGTAAGCGGTTCTGCGTTTGCCATTAGCGCAGTATATTTTAGACATGTTCTAGGGTTTTGGGGTCAGTTTATATACTTCCAAATCCAGGGAGGCCCTCACGAACGACAGGACCCAGAAAGGGTGTGATGCAACCGGGATTGAACTGGATTAACCCACCAGAGCCACGAGTCTTGCCAGAAATTTACAGGAACATTTGGGTCTCATGTGCTTGTATTAGACGCATTCACCTGCATGTAGTGCTAGTATTGCTCATGAAACTATCGATTTAACCTTCAATTAGATTAATGTTTTAACAATAAACCGTGAATATTCTGAGAAACTGAGTAAGGGTACTAGGGAGCGAACTAAACCATCGCGCATGCGCACTATTTGGCAGCAGGCGTTCCGTTCCCTGCGGAGCGAAGCGCACTATTTGGCAACCCAGCCCTGGCCGTGTCCATTCAGCTGCGCGACGTGCCACAGACGCCGCGGCGCGAATAAAGCGTCGTATGATGATACGAACGGCTTTGAGGGGAAAACAACGATTTAAAATGCTCTTACCAGCCGGATACTCTACGTGGGTTAAGGATATCGACCGCCATCGAAGTGGTGCCGAGCACTGCTCTTCCGACGCCATCTTACCCGGACACCGGGCATCGGTCGTCGACCAATCAGAATGAAACGCCCCGACACGTTAGACCAATCAGAATGAAACGCCCCGACGCATTCGACCAATCAGATTCGCCGGACGCTGCTCCGACGCGCAGCCATTCACCAAGCGCTTTCTCAAAGGAAAAAAAATCTGCACGGGAACAGTCGGCCAATCAGAGGCGTGTGGCTTAGGGGATGGACCAATCAGAAAACGTTTGGCTGGACATATGAAAATTGGATTTATTCAAATGAAAGAAGAAAAATTAAGTGAATGGGGAGATCCTCTTCAATCATCTACGTAAAGGCAACCAGCGCCACACACTCACTCTGGTCCATTACATACTTTTTGAAAAACTATTACAATTCAAAAATTCAGTAAAAAAATAAAATATGTGACCCTGGAAAACAAAACAGTCATAAGTCGCTGGGGTGTATTTGTAGCATTAGCCAAAAATACATTGTATGGGTCAAAATTATTGATTTTTCTTTTATGCCAAAAATCATTAGGATATTAAGTAAAGATCATGTTCCATGAAGATATTTTGTAAATTTCCTATTGTAAATATATCAAAACTTAATTTTTGATTAGTAATATGCATTGCTAAGAACTTAATTTGGACAACTTTAAAAGCGATTTTCTCAATATTTAGATTTTTTTGCACCCTCAGATTCCAGATTTTCAAATAGTTGTATCTCGACCAAATATTGTCCTATCCTATCCTTATTTATTCAGCTTTCAGATGATGTATAAATCTCAATTTCAAAAAATTTACCCTTAGGCCTACGACTGGTTTTGTGGTCGAGAGTCACATATATGTAAAGCCTGAGACCATTTCAATTTTTTTATTATTATTTATTTATTTATTTTTAACCTGGAACTAAATCTAATTTGTTCAAGCCATTTGTGTTCACTCAGGGTTTTTCAGTGGGTTTTAAAAATAAAGGTTTTGGATTTGAATAAAACAGGGTCTGTGGTTCATTACTTGAAGACAATTTTATTTTATGTCATGAAGTACTTTTGAACAAGAATTTGAATTTGCTAATTAAGCTGCTAAATAAGGAATACAACTACCTACTTTTGAATTGGACAAAAGTTGTAGTCTGTGTTTTACAAATAGCAATCTATTATGCTTAATTAAAATGTTAAGTTTGCTTTTAAATCATTTTAGCTTAAAAAAAAAGTCACACTTTCAGCCATAGAGACTGAATTAAATGTAGCTACTAAAATGTGCCTAGGTTTAAAATGCTTTGGGTCAAAGGTCATATTCAGATGGGTTTTCCCTAGTGGCCATTGTTCCTGAGAAGTTTGATATGTAAATTATAATAATGACACGTTTTAAAGACATATAGAAAAAATAAAGACTTTATGTTGGCTAGGGAAGGCAAAATGACAATACAGTTTTCAATAATAAACTAATACAATGATTGAAACGACATTAATTTGTAAGAACATTCAAGAAAACACACACACACACACACAGGCAAGTGAAGAACACAAATACACACAAACAACAAATAAATACTTCAACAAAATAAAGACTTGATTTGCTTTCCACCACACGATTTATCCTCTTTGGCCATCGTTAGACACCCAATTCTAGCTAAAACATTTTAGACAAACCATTGTTTTTTAGTGAATTATCTGGGTGCAAAATACAACAGCTGTAGTGTAAAATAACAACCTTCTTCAATGAAAACATCTCATACAATTCCATTCAGACCTCACCTACATCTGTCTTCAATTGGGTGCTTTGCTTTGAATCAGTTATTACATGAGAAATGGCACATCTATCAGGAACGGTACCATAACTTAATATAAAAATCAGAGCATCCGTTACTGTCAGCCAGTAACTCTTTTAGCACACTGGTGAATCTTCAATAATCACATCAAATACCTATCAATAATCTTCAGATGGACCAATGCGATTCAAAAATGGGACACGGACACAATGAGTGATTGTTTCAGAGCTTTAACAACTAAAAAGAGTCGGGATAGCAGCACACGTCAAAACATTATTTCATGACGTCTTCACCCAAACTCATGCAGAATAAACAGCATTTATGGAATGATATGAAATGAATCAAATAGTTACCTTCTCCACTTATACCTTCAGTCTGGTCTTGTTGCACTAATGCAAGCATGCATATCTACATCAAGATATTTCTACAAGTTCACATTTGAACACTGAAAATAAAATTTAATTGGGAGAAACCCATTTATGATGATGAAATGTGAGGTGCACAATCTTGGTCATCCGATTAACAATAGCCAATAAATATATGTTTGGCAATTTATCACTACAAGTTATTATAAATAATTGTACCTTTGCATCCAAGTTGGTGCATATAGTTTTGATTTTAATTTAAGCAGGGCAGAGATCTAATAGTGTGTGTGCACTTGTGTATTCGAAGCACATTTAATAAGAATATATTGAGGCACAACCAATCACTCATAACCCCTCAAGTATATCATCCTTATACTTCAACTGTCAAGTTATAACCAATGTCTTTGCCACCTTTTTAAATGAGAAAAAACCCCTCAATCGTTCACATTTGCAGCTTGATATTTTAAATACGTTTACATTTCAGTTTATATAAATTACACATCTGTCCAAAAAAAAATTACATTTAATGAAACAGAAAAAATAATTCAAATGCACTAGATATAAGCTAATTAACAACTCTATTATTGTGATAAAAATAGAGAAAATTAACATCTGTATATATTTTTTAAACAAATAAAGTGCAAGACACCCAACACTGGCGGAACCAGTTTTAAATAGTCAATATGAGGAGGAAAGAAACGCTATAACAATCACAAACGCCTCCTGTGCACAATTAAGGAACATGGTCAAGTTTCGTAAAGGCTCAGCAATTTTGAGGATTGTTTTAGGCATTTCATGCATATCCATTTTAAAATGACCAGAATTTGCCTTATTTTCTAAAATTATTCGCTTGCATTTTGCTTGCTAATATATGTTTTTGCAGGTAAAATTCATGACTACATGTTTGACCAATCAAAAGGCCTGCAAGATGCTGTTCAGTTGCTTGGTTTACATTTTTCTCATGGAATGAATGCAATTTAAACACTATCAACAGCATCTGTGCCATTGTCATAGAAAAAAATGTATACTATTATAATATTTCATAGAATAAATAACTCGCAAACAAAAAACAAATCCACTTTACTTGAATCTGAGGTCATTTTCCTCATAGCCTTCAAGAGTAAAGGAATAATGCACCTTTTTGTTTGTTTTCAAAAATCACATTGGCGTCGAAATGATCACAATGGCACAGATGTTGTTAACAGAGTTTAACAACCAGAGCTTGAAGGACTGAAATTACAAGTTACAGCACATTTATGCTCTACAATTACAATTACTCTACAATTGTGACTCAATACCACTGCTGTATTGAATTTATAATGCATAATGAATATAATAGAATTGTAGGTAATTTTAGTCCTGAATATTGATGGAGGACAAAAACAAGGTGCATAAATCATGAACGAAGTATGATGACAGAAAATATAACACACCAACGGACTACTAAATATCGCTCTGATGAACACTGTGACTGATATGTTGTGAGGGTGAGAACAAATGCAACTTACAAAGCAAACCACAAGGGCTGCAGAAGCTCTCAAAGGACACAAGTGAGCTCGGCTAATGTGACACTACATCCTGTTTTACTCTTGAATGATGCACTTCCTGTGCGAGTCTCTCATCGAAACGCTCTCAAACTGCCAAAACGTGCGGAGAGACTTGCACTAAATCTCACAAATCTGTCTCGCTTCTTTCTCTCCATTGTGTTCAGTGCTACCCAAGATTCAGTACAAGACTTTACTTGGCCATTGGCACACACATCAATTGCTCAACGGCACACAAAAATCTGCAAACCGTCCCATAAAACAAACGAAACCTAGCGTTTCGGTGTAAGAGGCATCGGTCGATTCAGAAGAGCTGCAACTCAAATCCAGGCTGCAAGTTTGGCTAAAAGACGGTTTTACTCAGTTCCTCTAGGTCACGATGGAAAGAAAGTGTTTCCAAAGCGTCGGGGGGGGTTTTAAAATGAAGGTGTCTAAATAGCAGCGATGGATATTCGGTGGCAAATTTGCAGAAGCAGATCAAGAAAAGGCCTCGGTTGACCTCGGATGAGTCAGTATTGGTTTATCTGTCTAAATAATCAATGTCTTTTAAACGAATGCTCTTTATAGTCACGTTGATTGGTCGACGATGACGAATAGCTAATGAGACCTGGTGTCTTTCGAAACGAACAGGTCTAGATTAGTATTGTGCACCTCAGTCCTGCTGTCCGCTGTTGGCTTGGCAGGGGCTCTTGGGTAAAGCTCCATTGGTCTCAGGTAGACTGTCAATCCCCAGGTAACCCACCAGGATGTCCGCCCGTCTGTGGGACAGACTGAGGATGTCTTCGGCCAGAGACGGGACGGACGTGAAACGCACCTTATCGTGATCAAACATGTCCTTCAGATACTGAACAATCTGTTGCTGCGGAGATCAAAGGAGAACGTGATATTAATTCCGGGTTGTTTTGATTATGATAATAAATGATAAACCTTTACTTAGATATCACTTGATTTGACATCTTGTGAGTCTCAGTGTGTTTGAATCAACTGGTGATTTTTAGTGGATGCATGAAGTCAGGCAAGGATGCATTAAATTGCTCAAAAGTGACAGTAAAGACCTTTATAACGTTACAAAAGATTTCTATTTCGAATAAATGCAGCTCTTTTAAACGTTCAAATCATGAAAAATAAAATGTATCACAGTACCTACAAAAATATGAAGCAGCACAACTGTTTTCAACATTGATAATAAATTAGAATGATGTCTGAAGGATCATGTGACACTGAAGACTGGAGTAATGATGCTGAAAATTCAGCTTTGATCACAGAAATAAATTACATTTTACAATATATTCAAATAGAAAACACTGATTTTAAATTGTAATATTATTTCCTAATTTTACAGTTTTTATTGTATTTTTGATCAAATAAATGCAGTCTTGGTGAGACTTCTTTCGAAAACACTGAAAAATGTCAACCTTTTGAACATTTCTGATCGTTTTAGCATTTCAAACCAAACCAATATATAAAAAAAAAATTTTTTTTTTTTTGACTTTTTATGTCAAAGACTTTTTAAGACAAAGTAAAGCAAATTTAAGGAATAGATTTAATGGAACAAAATATGCCAGAATGGTTTCTAAATGTACAATGTAAATACAGCTTACAACAAATCTCCATTACTTTTGAATTCATTTTACAAAAAAGCTAAATCTGTATTTTTGACTTGTTTTCCAGTGCAAATGTCTAAAGATTCTTTATTTGAGAAGCAAAATGACTTCAAATAATACATTTATGAGAAATTCATCAAAATGAATTGAGTTTATGATTAAAACTAGAACAAAGATCTGTTCATATCTTCACTTTGTATCTCAAATCAATGTATCTTGAATTAAGGATGTCTAGATATTTGTATTGGAAAACAAAACAAAAATACTGAGGAAAACAATTTTTCTGCAGTGAATTCAACATTTAATTTACATTTATTCATTTAGCAGATGCTTTTATCCAAAGCGACTTGCAACTGAGGAATACAACAAGTGATTCATCATAAAGAGACGAATAAACACAGGAAGTGCTTGTAATACAAAGTTTCAGACGTCATTCAGATTAGTACAAGCTAGACAAGGAGGGATTAAGCAAAGTTATTTTATTTATTCATTTTTTCTGATTCCATGACTTTATAAATGTAAGATTTTCTGCTCCAACTGAACACCTTTTTAGACCTTAATTTATGGTTGTGTGAATTTTAAGACCTTTTTAAAGGGGTCATATGATGTTGCTAAAAAAAGAACATTATTTTGTGTATTTGGTGTAATGAAATGTGTTTATGCGGTTTAAAGAAACCCTGTATCTATTCTCTGACAGGGTTCACGATCTGATCGCAGGCATCAGTGTGTCACAGAGAGCAGATTAGCATCAGATTATGTGTTGATCTGGATTACAGGTGTTTCTGGATCACCGGGAGGGTTAGTGAGGAGAACACTGGGAACGTCTTACCTTGAATATGGTGCACACCTCACTGAGGTGCTGCCGGGGGCCCAGAAACCCGAAAGCCAAAACTGGACTCACATGTTCAGAGATGGCATAGAAATGGGCAATAAAACCATCGGGAACCTGAGCAACAAACACAAAACAAGATGTGTGATCTGATTCTAGACATGGTTTTTACAGATATAATGTCAAGTTTTGTTTTTCACACTCACCATTAACAATCTCCTTTTGGCTTTTAGCACAGACCAACAGGCTGTAGCCAATGCCTTATACAAACAGAGAGACACAGAAACAGAAATTAAGAAATACAGAGACCGATCAAGACACAGACATCAAACACTAAAAAATGTTTAGTTTTTTTTTGGCTTCTTTAAAAACACATTTTCCTAAAGAAATTGAGAATAAAAACTCTTGCGGCACTCAAGAAATTATTTTATTCTCCTTTTTGGTTCTAAATGGAATGTGGGTTTTTTTTCCCCCAAATGTGTAGATCCAATATGTTTGGATTCAAGTCAGAGCATTAACATTTGCGTACCGTCTCTTTGAAACTGTCCGAGAGCCATCGGTTCCTCAGGACCGCGACCACTGAAGACGGAGGACTTTCCAGATCTTCAAACGCATCCATGAGGATAAAGTCCAGCACAATGTCAAAGAAGTTCATACAGACCACCTAGTGCAAAGTCAAAGGTCAAACCTCTAGAAGGCCAAATTGAGAGCCAGGAAGTCCAGAAGAATCAGTGTTATTTATATATTATTATAGTATTTATTAATATTTTAAATTTGCAGAATTGCAGAAATTTTTGTACTTCAACTTCAACTTCTTTTATTTCGAAGTTGACATTTTTCATCTAATATTTATATTTTATTTTATTTAAACTAAGTATGTTTTAGTTAACAATAACAACAGTGGAACAGTCAAGAAGGCCAGCTTGCAATCAGACTTTAACACACAGAATATGGAAAAGGATGGCAAAGGAAGGAATGACAGACAGATAAACAGGACAAACCCCTCGTCCTTCCAGCTCCATCTTGGTGACGGGCCACGTCTCTTCTCTCTGTGTGTACTGCAGCATGTCTTCATAACTCTCCAGAAACGCCTTCGGACTCTAAACATTCACACACACATGCAAAAGTAGATAATAAATCCAAATAAAATGACTGTTTTTACTTTATAAATGACTGTTTCTAGTCATATTGTGCACAATTTGTCAATGCATGTTGTATTATGAAAAAACGTTACAGAAATGACAGTCAAAAGTTTGAAATAATTAAGATTTTTAATACTTAATAGTTTCTTCTGCTCCCCAAGGCTGCATTTATTTGATGGAGAAAACAACAGTAAAAACATTAATATTGTGAAAGACTGTTACAATTCAAATTAAGTTTTCTTTTTGAATATATTTTAAAATTGTATTTATTCCTTTGAAAGCAAAGCTGAATTTCCACAAAATATTTAGCAGCACAATTGATTTCAACATTGATAATAATCAGAAATGTTTTTTTGAGCAGCAAATCAGCATATTAGAATGATTTCTGAAGGATCATGTGACACTGAAGACTGCTGAAAATTCAGCTTTGATCACAGGAATAAATTACATTTTACAAAATATTCACATAGAAAACAGTAATAATATTTCACAATATGACTGTTTGTACTGTAATTTGTGATCAATAAATGTTGCCTTGGTGAGCAGAGGAGACTTCTTTCAAAAACATAAAAACATTTTAATTATTCCATTAATTTTTGATGCACCTTGTTGGCTTTGGCCAGGAGTCCCAATATCATCTGCTTCCCTGTATCCATGAAGAACATCCTGTGTGTTTCATCCAGCAGCAGCACCTACAGATACAACAAACACACACAGATCTCACCAACAGCCCGTTCCGTGTGTGTGTGTGTGTGTGTGTGTGTGTGTGATCGT